>NW_026623898.1:78868-91490 GCF_030028575.1 Malurus melanocephalus | reverse complement strand
CCGGGCTGCCCCAGCAGCAGCTCTGGGCAGGAGGGGACAGGAGCTGGTGGCTACTGGCTGCATTTTGTCCCCAGCTGGAGTGGGCATCGATGCAAGCGGAGCACCCAGGGCTCAGGGGAAGCACCCAGAGCTGCAGGGGGAGGAACTGCCTGCTCAGGCAGCACCATCAGCCCAACACTCACTCCCCGCTCAGCCTCTGCACATTAGGGCAGGAGATGCAGGTTCCTGCTGGGAGCAGAGAGAAAAGCTCCTGAACAGGGATGCTCCTTGCACACCCAGACTCCTCTKCAGCTGCAGCAGATGCCACCAGACACGCAGCACACGGCCCTTTGCGTGTCACCGTCCCGGGGAATTCTCCTCATCCACAAACTCGGGCTTTACTCCTCAGAAACCACAGCCCACACTCGTTTGGCTTTTTAATGGAAAACACCAGTCTGTGGAAGTTTGCAATACAGACATTTTAATTCACCCTTATAAATTTGTGGCAGAGCTCATAAAGCGTGTCTGGAGAGCATCAGCAAGTCAGCCAAACCACGTGGGAGCTTGCCCAGGCAGAGGGACTCACTCCTGGGATACCCTGCTGAGACAATGTGTTCTACAGGAAGAAATGCAGTGGGGCTCATGTTATCAGTAACRTTTAACTGAGACTGCTTTTGGCACAAAAGTTGTGTAAAAATCTCTCTTGGTTTTGGACTTGGAGCAAACCATTTCCTGTCTCCAAGAGACTTGAGTGTGATGATATTCTCTTCATGCTGTAGTGGAGTAAGAGCTGGAGATGCTGTTAGCTCTCAGAACATGCAGTTCGCGCCTTAAAAAGTGAGCCCCCAGCCCCAGCCCCCTTCAAGAGTGAGCAAAGCAGTTGGAGGTGTGATGGTACAGAGCCCAGCTGAGCAGTGCAAAGAAACAAAAATGCTGTGAGAGTCCTGTTCTCCTGCCCTGGGCAGGATTTCAGCCATGACTTCAGCAGGGAAACTGAGGTGGCCTCTGCCAGAGAGCTGCACCAGAAACATCTGCCCCTTCCAAATTCARCTGCTGTTTATTGATAAATCCTTTTTCCAATCTGGATTTTTGCCTTCAAGAGATACCAACAACAGGCACATACGTGTTCTTAAAAGTCACTGTGCTCAACAAGACACAAACACGCGCCTGAATGTGTTGCTGGTTCTGTCTTGACTGATTTCTGACTGACAGCAACAAATTTACTCKTTAAATAGAAATTTAACAATAACAGTAGCAAACCAAAGCATGGATTTAAGTGGTTGCTGAATCAAACATTCAGGGCAGACRTTGTCAAGCAATATCCTCTTGCACACAACTTGTGTTTGGGAGTTGACAAAAGCCCTACCCACACTAATACAGCACAGCTTATTCCTCCAAATCACACCTGAAATGTATTACAAAGTCCAACCTTGCATGAAATCGCCCTCAGAAACCAAAGAGGTTCTTCTGTGACAGACCACAAGACACCACAAACGAAATAATTAATAATCAGTTTACAAGAAACAGTATCTATGCCATCCAGTGCATTATTGCTCCTTTAAATTATAATAAACTGCATGGATTTATGATGTTATCCTTGGATTGCACACACTTCCCAGGGCAAAGAGGTGAGAGCAGTGCTCACCTGCACGATGGTGTCCAGCACAGCTCCTTGGTGGAGCCTTTAGAGAGAGGATGCACCAAGTGCTGCAGTTAAACCAAAGCTGTGCAGGGCAGTATTTCCCCCAGCTGTTTGTGGACACTGCTCAAACCCCAAAGCAAAGCCTTGGGGAGATTCCCTCCTTTGCCAAAGGATGTTTTTTACTAACACCAACACCTCCAGAAGGATGGAGCTGCTTCCGGCTCAGCCCCGTGTGTTGTCACACCAAGGAACGTGGGTGCAGCTGAGAGCCGGGAAAAGAATTCRGAAAACACAGAGAACACAGCTTCTGTGTTGCATCCTAATTGMAATATTTGGCAAAATTCATGTCATTTTGGGTCTGGAGACATGAATTATTGCACAGCTGCAGTGAGAGACTGAAGAAACAATCACCATGTTACAGTATGGAAACATTTYATGAGATAAAGAGCACAGCCAAACCCTGCTTTCACCAAATACAGAAATCACAAGTTTTTGATAGAATTCTAGGCACTTCTTCGAGTAATTCAGATAAGTTTCAAGCCCCAGACTGCATTTACGTGTTTATCTAGAGATAAGTAGAGCACTGAAAGATGAGATTAACTTTTCATCCTGAAATATGAAACTTTGCTCAGAACTCCTTCACAAGAGCAGGACAATGGAGCATCGAGGGTGGCTGTGGCTCTGCAAGAGCGTTCTGGTGGACAAGTACTTCTGAAAAGCCCCAAAAGCATGACAAGAGGCTTTTCTGGGGTCTGATGGTTTCTGTGACTCCTGCGGTTAGGAGATCTTGGTAAAACCATTATCCCTGTAAACTTTATCCCAACCTACTGCAAGGACTTGGGTCTGATCATGACCTCCAAAGGAAACCAAAAGGAGTTTAATAAATTTGTATGGACACATCCAAAACCCAGCCCCGAGTCCTGAACCCTGAGCAAAGCCCAGCCAGGCTGGCATGGGGCAGGGCTGGCCCAAACACAGACCCAGCCCAGGGGAACTGCCCACCACTGAAATTGCTCCTCCAGCTCAGCTCTGCAAGGTCTGTGCAGCACATCCAAGCATTAAGTGCTGCTGACAGCTTGTGGAAGAGATTGTCACCAGAGTAAAATCAAACACAAGCGCTGCTGTTTGGAGAATATACCCAGAGCAGTGCTGGATAACTCCAGGATAATTGGAGCTGGATAGCTGGAAAACTTTAGTGTTTAACTCCAGACTCCATAGACAGTGCTGAGCTCCTGCTCTCCCATTTTTACACAAAACAATTCMTCTGCAGCCCCAAACTCAAGGACACCTCCCTGTGCCAGGCCCCAAGAGATGGAAACAACAGAGAATTGGGGGAGCCAACTTGGAGTCAATGACTGCATTGGCTGCAGCTGCAATTGGAGGATTCAGCCCCGATGTGCAAATGGACAAAAGTGAGAAAGGGTGAAAAACCCGTGAGCCATTGTCCATCTCAGTTACATAGCAGTAACCCGAATCTCCTTGTGGATGCTTTCCCTGCCACCCCAGCCACATGCAGAAGGAACAGAAAGGATGCCTAGCAAAACACAGRGGCCCTTGAACAATTCTGATGCTCTAAAATATGCGAGAGGGAGAGGGAGCAAGAGAACAAACATTTAATTTCCTTGTAAAACAGATGACTGCATTGTAATTTACTAGCAGCTGCTGGCAACAAACACCATACTCTCATATTCCTATTAGCTAAGCTACAGCTGATTTATTAAAGGCTCAGATACATCAAAACAAATGACTGTAACATCATTTATATTACTATTTACAGCTTCTTAATAGGGTTACACGAAGGGGCAATGCAGCACAAACTGGAATCTGGTTACAAGTCTGTCAAGCAGCAGCAGAGCATCTCTGTTGCTCTGTCTCTCCAGCACTGAGCTCCCCTGTATCATTTCCAACAATTACCTGTGTTCCTGGGAGGCTCAGGTGTGCTGGAAATTGCTGGTGGCAAAGCAAGCAACTCTTCCCAAACTGCACAAATACTCAGTGGGCTGCTTCTTGTCATTGTAATGCTGATTTAGTAAAAAAAAAAACAAAACCACAACAACAAACCTAAACACAAGGAAAGCCCATACCAAGGCTCTGCCCAGCTGTGAGACTCAATATTCGATATCAAATATTGYTGCCCAGTAAGGAATCAATGTTATCGCTCCTCTGCAGAGCAGGCTGGAGCCATGGGCAGCACAGGCACAAACAGGCTGTGTCAAACACTGCCAGGGATTGATGTCATGCCTGGCATTCAGCTGGGCCAGCTTTTCAGAGCTGTCTCTCCTGGGCTGCCTAAGGTGTCCCCAAAGCCGGGGGATCCTCAGCTCTTTGCTCAGGTGTCCCCATGACAGGCAGGGAACGATGCCCATTACAGAGCAGCAGTTCCTGCCACAGGCACAGTGATGCCATCCCAGCCCTCTCATGGCATCACTGAATGTTAAGGGGTCRGAATGGACCTTAAAGATCCYCTAATCCCAACCCCCATGCCATGTGCAGGGACACTTCCCACAAAGCCTTATCCAGGCTGGCTTTGAACACTGCCAGGGTTGGGGCAGCCACAGCCTCCCTGGGCACCCTGTACCAGGGTCTCACCACCCTCAGAGTGAAAAAATTCTCCCCAATATCTAAATTTCCCCTCTTTCATTCATACCCATTTCTCTTGTCCTGTCACTCCAGTTCCTGATGCAAAGTCCCTCTCTGCCTTCCCTGGAGCCCCTTCAGACCCTGGCAGGTGCTGTGAGGTCTCCACACAACCTTCTCCCCCCCAGGCTGAACAGCCCCAACTCTCAGCCTGTCTCCAGTCCTCTGATCAACTTCATGGCCCCTCTGGACTTGCTCCAGCAGTTCCATGTCCTTCTTATGTTGGGGACACCAGAGCTGTGCACAGGACTCCATGTGGGGTCTGAAAAGAGCAGAGTACAAGGGGAGAATCCCCTCTCTCACCCACTGGCCATGTTCCTTTGGATGCAGCCAGGAACTCTCTTGTTTCTGGGCTGGGATCACTCAGTGCCCACTCATGGGGAGTTTTTCCATCACCATCACCCCCAGGCCCTTCTCCCAGGGCTGCTCAATCACCTCTCTGCCCAGCCTGTGGGTGTGCCTGGGATTGTCCCAACCCAAGTGCAGGACCCTGCTCTTCACTCTGCTGAACTCCATGAAGTTCCCACAGCCCCAGCTCCTCAGCCTGCCCAGCTCCCTCTGGATCCATCCCTTCCCTCCAGTGTGTGACTGCGCCACACAGCTCAGTGTCACCAGCAAATCTGCTGAGGCTGCCCTCAGTCCCGCTGTCCTGGTCACCCACAGGGATGCTGGACTTCAGGTGAGTGGAAGGTATGGGCACGAGCAGCTCTCTGCTGGGCAGGAGGTAAATTCCRTCTCTTTCCACTGATCAGGAAAACACAGCCTAACTGGGCTTTCTATTTCCTCTTCTCACCTAATGTTGGTGCCACAACTGCCACAGCCTAGAAATTTCAACCCCTGACTGATGTTAAACCCAAAACTAGCGGGACTGGAAAACCAAAGTGTTTGAGRTCAGCCCAAGCATAAGGCTGGAACYGTTCCAGCCACTTCCCATCCTGCCTGAAGTGATCCACAGGATCCTCCCCTCGCAGATGGGGTTTTACCCTCAGAGTTCTCCCCATACACCCAAATGGGATCTGCAGTGGGTGCTGTGATGAGACCATGACCCCAGCTGGAACAGGGGACAGTGCTGTGATCCCCAGGGCCTGATGCTTTTAGGGCAGGCTCTCCCAAACCCCAGGAGGCAGTGCAGTGATCCCCAGCCCCTGGTGATTTGAGCTGACACCCCACACAGCARAGCTGCRTCWGCCCAWCCCTGGCAGGAATAACCTGGTGCCCTCCCGAGCCATGGGCTGCTCCATCCACCCAGATAATGTTCTGAGCAATGCCAGACTATCTCATCTACAGACTYGAGCTGATGTGACATACTTAAAARGATTTTTAAATTAAAAGGGAGCTTTGTATTAGGAACATAAACCCTTTATTGGAGGTGTCGATGAAGGCAAATGGAGGATTCCTTTGCTSTATAAATTACACCAGGAATTCCCAGCCCACCCCATGAATTTTGAACCAATGTGTTCAAGCCTCTGGTTTTCTCTAACCCATAAAAGCTCCAGATAGTCAAATATTATGCTTCTGCTTTTTAAATATTTCCATTTAAATGTAGATTTTGACCTTCTTGCCAATGAAATATTAATAAGAGAATAAAATATATATTACTCTTCTTCTGAGGGAGAGGTCTCTCTAACTCTGTCATGTTCCCCATTGGTTTTTTGAAGAGGATTTCTTCAAACCATGGCAAATTTATTCYTCATTTCTATATTTTTTAGGCCAYGGCAGCTGAAAACAGAAAGGTGATSCCTTTATTTTTAACATCCCAGGGGGAAAAGCGAGAGAAATTCTTTTTCTCTAGATCAATGAAAAATAAACAAGGACGCCAAAGAAACCCTATCATTTCCAGCAAGAGGCAAAAGGCTAATTTAATTTGAAGTAACTGTGTTCCTAAACAAGGACACAGTATAAAGATTAACTGAGATCTCCATTTCTTTATATAACTGCAGCCCATTAAGGGGATAGAGGATAAAACTCACAAATTGCCCTGCTTGTCCATCTTTATCTTCATCATTGTTCCCAGACAAATCCCCCTCCCCTCACCACAACATTATCRTTCTCGCTCCTCCTTGGTCGTTAAGGGAAAGGAAAACAACTGAATCCATCACTGTGCTGCAGCACAAATGCAGCTCTCTTGGAAGGGGMTCAGCTCTGCTCCTGCTGATTGAAATGAGAGCCAGGCAGGACCCCGAGGATGCTCATCAGTGCTAATTACAGCTGCACCGGGAGAAATGTTCCATCACTGCACAGTAACAGCCGTGGCAGGGTGCGCCCTAAAAGTACAGGGGATCAATGCTGCTGGCACCCACACAACAGTCCCAGCCCCTGCTGCTGCCCTGGGTGGTTTTGATGCCTCAAGATTTCAGCTTCTCCATTTCCATGTCTCTGTAACCCTGTGATTCTTCAGTGTTTAACTCCAGACTCCACAGACAATGCTGAGCTCCTGCTCTCCCATTTTCACATAAAACAATTCCTCTGCAGCCCCAAACTCAAGGACACCTCCCTGTCCAGGCCCCAAGAGATGGAAAGAACAGAGAATTGGGGGGAGCCAAGTTGAAGTTTTTGACTGCATTGGCAGCAGCTGCAATTGGAGGATTCAGCCCCGATGTGCAAATGGACAAAAGTGAGAAAGGGTGAAAACCCCGTGAGCCATTGTCCATTGTGGGTGCAGCCCCTGGGTGGGCTGGGACTGCCCTGAATGGCCCTGAAGGCCCTGCAATGAACAGAACAGCTTTGGATTCTCTCAATTTTGTCTGGCCACTGTTTTAAGTAAGCCAAACAAAGCATCATTTTCATTTGAGTCCCGTCTCAGGTACCACTGCAAAGCCACCACAGACCGGTGGGGAGGTGACAGAAATCATCTACACGACAGCTGGAAAATTGAAGCCAGGGTGGAGGGAGAGCTGGGGAACGTGAGTGGTGCGATGGAGGAGCCCCTGGCAGGGCTCTCAGTCACTGCCCAGCACTGCCTTGTGCTAGGGTGRCTCTRCAGAGAGGCATAAAGCACAGATTAGCAATTGCTCAAACTTTATTTACCAGCTCCCACTGTTAACTCTCATGCCACTACCTGTCTAATCTAACTTGTGGAAAGTATCAATTCTGGCTTCTCAAGTATATCTCATAATTTGGCTAAATTACAGCCCTGTGCCATCAGCCACAGCACTCCCCTACCTCCAGGGCAGGGTGTAATTTAGAGAGGGTGGGATTCTGAAAGGCAGCTAGGAAAGTTAAATGCCCAACTTCAGCTGAATTTCAATAACCACCGGGTACACCTAATTCCCCATGGCTCTTTTTTAAAATCCTAGCACCTTTTTTTTTCTTTCTTTTTTTTTTTTTTTTTTTTTTTTTAAAAGATGCTACCAAGGAAAGGTCAACCTAATTTGCCATAGCAGCAAGTGAAGGCAAAAGATCAGCACATGCTGACAGGCTGTCTGAGAGGTTTCATTATAGAGCTGTTTACAGCATTTATTTCTCCTGTTGCTGCTGCCGTTTTCAGGGTCAAGGAACTGAGATCCCATTTCAGTAGCAGAGATCACTGCTCTGGGAACAAAACACTTGAATTTTACTCCTCCCTCTCAGGCTCGTTGACTCACGCTGCTAACTGCTGAGATTTTTCTGAATGACTACGTGGTCCGTGGAAGTTTACACTAATGCAAAAAAMCTAAATTTTAGTGCTAACATCACCAATCAGCTTTAGTACAACTGGAAGCTTCAAGTGGAGTGTAACTGCAGCCTGATTCACAGCAGAGTATCAACCAATCAAGCCAAGAAAATTCATGTGAAGTTCGTTTCCTTTGGAACATAAAAATTCTTTTTGTGAGGGAGAAAGGCATTAGTGTACAGTACTTTCTGAAGCAGTCTTTCTTCACATCTTTTTATGTTCTGTGGTTCACAGACAAGTGCCCTTAAGGTCTGCACACCCCCAGTACAAACACTGTAGGATTGGTTTTACCACATATAACCAGCTAAGGAAACACCAGTGACTCCATCCGATTGCCATTAAGGTTCTCCACAACTTTTACCTCCCTATGAAGGGCAGATGCAGGCTCTGGTGTGAGGGAGGGGACATTTAGGGCTGTCCCCAAGTCAGGAGATGTAGGTGACCACTCAGCTGAGTGCTCATGAATGGGGACAACCAGGAAAGAACTGCCCGGCAAAAGCTCTTGAGCCACTTCACAGCCCCGACTCCAGCACAAAGAACAGAAAAGTGGCTTTGGCTCAATTCCTGACAACCCAAAGAGGACAAGAAGAGTCAGGGCAAGCAARGGAAGTGCAACTGCATGGCCAAGAGCCAAGCCTCAGAGATAAAAGACAGTAATGGAAGACCTTCAGCCACAGCCAAAAGTTCAGGTGACAATAGCATTTCTCTTCCAGCAGCAGGAAAAGAACCTTCACGTCAAGTAAATCGCATCTCCCCACTCTGCCTCGAAATGCTGCTAAAAAGGTCAGGGGATTTTGTATCTCCCAGCCTGGTGATGAAAGATGTGCCACAAAGGCAAACAYTTCATATTGCTTTTGTCAGGTGCTGGCAATATTCATGTGTGACAAGCAGGTCTGCAGGCACAGAGTCACACGTTCATATCTGGCACAGGTGCCCACGCCTGTCTCTGCTGGGGCAGCCACCAGACACAGGGACAATACCTCATAYAGGGCAAAAAAGCTATTTATTCAAAAAATCAGTCTCATTCAGGTTATCATTTGTGTTACATATTCATTGGCTACTGAACTACTACAACAGATTATTTGGCTATTACTCAACTATAGCACACAATTATTGGTCACCTATAGCACAAGTGTTCACRCGTTCAGAAAAACACCAGGTGCAGCCTTGGTGCTGTTTTTCTCCTTCCATTGTTTAAATTTCTTATTTCTGTTTATACCACATTCTCATGGGTAGAAATTATGCCTAAAACAAGGCTCACCTGGAACAGAGGCAAAGTTAAGAGAATAAAAGCAGACAAATTTAATCCAGACCTGCAGGTATATTCAGAGCAGACAAAGCGTCCCCCTGAGGCTACACCCAAAATGGACCCCGAGTCACGAGATCTTCCCCTTTTATACGTTCTGTCTCATGAACACATCAGGCCCCAATTCTCCAATGACACCTTCAGGTGATGATGCCAACCACCCCAAACTTGCTCCCCCAAATTCACTGTCGTTTACAGATTTTGGGGCTCTGAGGCAGCAAAGTGTCCTTGGATTTCCGGCTCAGAGAGGAATTGTTTTGTCTAAAGATGAGAGAACAGGAGCTYTAGTGCTGTACACTGGAGAAGTACAAGAATACAGATACATGAAAATACAGAAACTAAAAAATCTTAAGGCATCAGAAATACCAGCTCTACCTCTTGTTTTCCAGGGTTATGTAAYTTGTTTTTCACCTCCAGTTTAGCAGAATCATTCCCAGAATCCTTCTCTGGTTGGCCAAAGTGACAGAAGAGAGCAGGGTTTTTACAGGGGTAACAAGGCCCCTGTTTTATAAGGTTTTACTGATCCACAATACACGCCATCGGGGCCATGCACCACAGCTGGACAGAGCAGAACCCTCACTGCCTGATGATGGGGAGCTGGGCAGAGACAGGAGAGCTTCTCATCTCTCAAGGAAAATCAGAGTGAAAATTACTCACTGTGAAAGGTACGTGACCACTTACGATGCACCTACACAATGTTTTGCGTGGAGAACACAAATGGGTTTTTAGACAGTATAAAAGTCTTTTGCTGGCCCCTGCATAGCCAAAAAGTCTTGTTGTTTTACTCCCTCAACCAGTATTTCTTTGTGTTATCAAAAGTATTTTTTTTTAAAAAGGGACAAAACCCCTGAAAATTACTTGAAAGTGTGGTGGGTTTTAAACTCTGCTTTTTGAAGGCTCTCAGGCTAAATACAAAAAAAATCTTCCAAGAAAGCATATATACAAAATCCCAAAGAGTTAAAATCCGACAAGAACCTTTCCATAATCATCCACAAGCACACACTGCTGTCACATCAGCACACTGCCTCGGAGACACTCTGCCCCAACAGAGATACAACACAGCAGAGAGACAATAAGCTTTTCCCTCCCGCTCTGCACTCCTCAACCATGATCCCACAGAATCCATTTTCAGGACAGAGCCCTCAGAGGCCCTACTGGCTTTCCATTCTGGATTTCTTTCTCCACTCAAACAACAAGCAAGAAAAACTCCCAGCCCAATTTATCTAAGTGTCTTCAGCAATATCTTTTCCAGACTGTCCAAGAGCCACTGGCAGTAGTTAAGCTGGTGCTGTTTAACTTGGACATCTGTCCACCCRGGCTGGGATGACCAGCTCAGTTTACATCACCGGGTAGCAATCAAATAATAATTACTTTGGGTTACTACAGACTGGAGCTGGATTGGAGTGAATGATTTCAGAGCACTGGAATCCATTACCAATAACCCAAACCAGCTGGGTTCTCGTCTCTGTTACAAAGAAAGCAGCAACAATTCCAAACATTAATTCAGACACTAAGTACTAGCTGGATCACCAGTCCATGRGAGCAGTGGCATGTATTTTGACATAATTACCTCAAGATGGAAGTGAGAAGGACATCCTAGGGAGAACGGTTCAGAATTTACATTCTGTGCCACATTTARCTCTCTGGAGTTATATGGAAAAGGTTTGTATTCAATAAAAAGCTCCATTTAACGTTATTTCCTTTGCAAAGGCAAGCTGGATAATGCTGGTGGAAGGCAGGATTTTCCAAAGCAGGCTGCAGTCTCCCAGCAAAAGGGAAGCCAGGAAGAGCARGAAYTGCCTTTTGTGGAAYGAGMTAGACTGTGCAACAAATTGGTACAYTCAAATAAACAAATCCCTGAATCTCCTCCATTTGCCTGCATGAAACAAACGAGTCAGTGCTGACTAATGGTGTTATAATGTGGGAGGCTTGTAACAGGCTTACAAACCATGTGTTCACAGGCTCCTCCAGCTCGGGGCTGCCTGGGGGAGCGGAGAAACTACGGAGAAACATTTCGGAGCCAAAATCTGATCAGGTGTGCTCTGGGACTGMAACATCTCTGCAATTCAGACCAAGATGGGGTATTATTGGAAAACACAACAGTTTAAAACCATTTTATATAAGTTTAGTCAAAGATCTTGTTTGCCTTTGCAAATTTCTTTCCAGGGCATTGTTCCACCAGGTGAGGCCTGAGGAGCTTCACAGCTCAACAGAGTGGGAGAGGCACAGAAGATAAGGATTATCAGTGACCATGAACAGAACATCAGCCCCAAACCTCCCCCCTGGCATGGTCAGACACTCCTGATCTGGGAAAAGAGAGATGAGGAGCAGGACCTGATCAGCATCAGAGGGGAAGAAATCCAGATCCAACAGGAACCCAAATTCTGAGAACTGCACAACGTTGGACCAATGAACATTGACTAATAAAGTTCTCTGGGGTTCTCTCCTTTATCAACTGGATAAAGGTTGGGGGAAATCTGGTAAAATCCATGTGTGATGGAATGATTTTCTCTGCACAGCTGGGCTGTGTGTGCATGATATGATTTCTGTGGCACATCCTGGCCAGAACAACATTGTGGCCAGAAAATAAAGTAATGCCTTGACTTTCTAACTCTAAAATTGTTGTTGGAGAGTTTTTGTTTTTTCCACAGTTTTGGTGACAATGTGAGGGAGTGGCACTGAAGCAATGGAAAAGGAATGAGTTTCCTCATTTGGGATCAGAGATCTTTTCTTCAAAGCTTCATCTGATCTGGGACTGATGACAAGAGACATTCTCCCAGYTACAACAGGAGTCAGTCCTCTGAGATACCACATCCTCTGAAGGGCCAATTTCACTGAAAAAAAAGGGAATCTGAAAAGGGATTACTACACCCTGGAAAGGACAGAGATACTTTACACCTTGGGTTTGTTTTCCATCTGCTATAAAAGGGCAGCTTTTTGGAACAATCTGGCAGAACAGCACAAAYAGATCTTTTAACAAGGACACAAGAACCAGCCTATGGAGGGGAACATGTAGCTGTATCTCACTTTTATAACATAATCTGTAAAAACAAGATYATAATTCTTATTTTCTACAGATTTTCTTTGTAAAAATCATACCTCTTTGCATTGTCTCTCTTCTAAAAGCTACAAGCCTGTTTTATTATGGTTGTGTGTCCATTTAGTTCCAAATTACTTCAGCAATAAGATGCCTCTCTCTCCTCTCCTTTTTCCTTACAAGAAAATGTTTTTCTCCAAACACATTCATATTCAAACCCTGGGACCCACAGGAGCCCATATGAAATGTTACAAATACAATCTGTTCTCTCTCCACAATTAAGTAGCCCCTATATGAATTCCACAGCCAAAGCACTAATCGAGAGGCAGTTCAGATATTTCTCCAGAGAGGCATGACAACATGCTCCCA
>NW_026623898.1:70296-78016 GCF_030028575.1 Malurus melanocephalus | reverse complement strand
GACCCAGGGCACCCCAGGCAGGAGCTGCACTGAGCCATTTGTCCCTCCCCAGTAAAGCACTGGGCAGCCACCCCAAACCCAGCACAGGGGTCCCGGGGTGCAGGGCCTGCACTGGGGGCACCCCAGCTGTGAGGGGCATCTGGGGAGGCACAGGGGAGAACAAGGGCCCCAGCATCCCCCTCTCACATCCTCCTCGGGGAAGCTCTGTCCTTGGGGATTTTGGGGTCTAGGCCAGACCAGGCTGTGACAAGCCCTGCTCATGGGACCACAGCACTACCAGAGCTGCGGTCCTACTGCAAACACCCCATAATCCTATAAACTCAGTGTCCTCTGTCTCCAAGAGCACAACACCTCCTGTTTGCTGTGCCCCTGCTCACCARCTGCCTTCTCTCTCCTATGAAGGCTTCACCAGTTAAAAGAGGGTCTGGTGAGCAGCCTCTCCCTTCCCAGCTGCCTCCCAGGGGCTCACCGAGGCTGTGGATGCTCACAATGCCCMCACTGCACATCCTGCTCCATTCCCAGCCCTGGCAGGAGCACCCCTGGCTGTCCAAACCCATCTGCAGGACTGGGAGAAGCTGGGAATCTTCCCATTCCTGCAGCACAACCGAGTCTCTGCCTAAAGCAGCAGCCACAATGTCTCAAAACCTTCCAATTATGCAGCCGGGGAATCCCTCTCCCTCTGAAATTATCRAATAATAGAGAGAGCAAGAGAGAGCACGAGACAGAGAACAGGGGCGGGGTGGAGCAGAGAGGGAATATCTATGGCCTCCTGCACCCAATTCTGTCACTCTGACACTTCTTTCAAATACAATTATTTAAAGCCTCCTGATGGCAAAGCTGAGGAAAGGGACTAATAGAGGCTTGCACGGTACCTCTCCATCAGGCAGCTCAATAAATCCTGGCAGGGCTGTGATTTGTGTTGGGAGAATGAGCTTTTCAAGAGCAGAACTATCACTTTACACCGTCAATAATCTCACTGTCAAAAACTCCCCGAGTAACCTGACCAACACTTCAGAAGCTTAATTTATAGATGTGCTATTTGCCTTCAAGGTATTTTATGCAGCTAAATAATGGAAGTGGATATTATTCCAGACTTCKCTGCAGCTTTCACAAGTGGAGTTGAAGAACATGCAGGAGGACAAATTTTCTATTAGCTTAGGGCTAAATTCTCCCCTGTGACACTTGCTTGATACCATCCACTGCTGGAGTTGCTTCCAGATTGCACYCTGGAAAATAAAAGTAGAATTAAGGCCCTGTACTTCCAGAGGAGGTGATCACCCAGTAATTTAAATGTCATCCTGTTCTGCCCCCTGCCATGGCAGGGACAYCTTCCACTGTCCAAGGGTGCTCCAGCCTGGCCTTGGACACTGCCAGGGATCCAGGGGCAGYCACAGCTGCTCTGAGCAACAGATGTTGGGGGAAGATGAGGCTTAAACAGGAACAGATCCCAAAAGCCTGGATCTCCCATCAGAACCCTTAACTGTGAGCTCAACACTCRTACAGAGGCGCTTACAGAGCAAAGCAGTGCTTTAAAATGCTGCTGGGCCTTCGCTCTGCTGTGGACACTCGTTCAGGGGTTTGCAGAAGGCAGCTCTGACCACTCTGCTGGATCCCCACCCAGGACACCCACCCAGGACACCCACGAGCTGCAGGAGACAAAAGCATCTGCCCAGAAATGTCACACTGGGATACATGTGGCTGCACAGGAGCTGCAAGGACCAACACTGACACATAAATGCATAATCTAGAAGAATCTGGGCTGTCATGCCAATTTTCATGTTTAGGGACATATGCACAGACTCATTCAGCCAAATTGGAAAAACAGGCTCTCTTTTTCCTGTTGGAATAGGGGATGGGCTTTTTGCTCTCCACCATAGCCCATAAGACTATTTAATGCAAAAAGCTGAATTTTATTTATTCCTGGCTCTAAACGYTGATCAGACAAGAATTAATTCCTTTAATGGGAAAATTATTTGTGCAACTATAACAAAGGATAGCAGGGAGAGACCCTGGGCAGGCACCAAACATGACAGTGTCATTGCATCCCATGCACCCGAGAACTCCAGGCTGTTCCAACCAGGAACAACAACAATTCCCTTGCTCTGGAGCAGGGTAAGCCCTTTAGCTGACAGAGCACCAGCAGCACTGTGGAAGGCACAAGCATTTGCACACATTTATGGCTCAAACATCTGAACCTCAACCCAGGGAAAAGCTCAGTTCTGCTCCCAAACTCGGCAGTTTGGAGCTCTGTATTTTTGTAGTGTCACACATCCACTCCAGAGCAGCCCCAGTGCTTTTCTTGGTCAATACCTACTGAGATTGCTGCCTTTTTTCAGTTCGCAACTGAGCCACTCTAAAGACTTCTGCTTTTAAAGCTGGGCTCTTGCCCTTGCTCTGACAAAAGAGGAGAACTGGACTGCTCTCTATTTGTCTAATTCTTTGGTTTGCTTTAACCAGCCTTTCCTTTGCTAGTAAGTCACACTCCAACAAATCAAGATAATTATGCAAAGGTCAGTACATCACCAAGGTCCCTTTTTGCATATTCCTGTGGCTCAGAAGCAGGGCTATCTGCTTTGCCAGCCTCTAACACCCTTCAGACAAGGGTGGCAAAGTCACTGAAAAGTGGGTGGATGTCTGCAGGAACCTGCCAAAGGCACCCTGGCACTGCCCACACACACCCAGAGGGCAGAATTGCCTTCACACTTAAGAACTCGAATAAGAGGGGTTTTAAACAACCCCAAAACTCTTTGTCTTGTCAGACCAAAGTGAGTTTGGCATTTGATACTCTCCCCCAGAATTCCCTCTAATGCTGCAGTTTACCCGAGCCTGCCAAGGCCACAGAATAAATTTATCTCAGTTTACCAACCGCGCAGGCACACATAACCTCTCCTGGAAAGAATTGGAGCAGCTTAGCTACACAACGCATAAAACACAACTCAATTGGTACAATTCCTCCCTCCTGCCCCTTTCTTTCAGTAACATAAAACTCAGGATCTTTTCTGCACCATTCCAAAAGCAGCCCAGCAACAACAGCCGAAAGCGCAGCTGCCTTGTCCTTAGCACAGCGTATTCAGTGATCACAATTGAAATGTTCTGTCCCCACCCAGTTCAAACCCKTCAAACAGGCCAGTTCTCTGCCCAGTCCCTCCAGCTGGGCAGCTCTGCACTGCTGGCTCCCCCAAGGAAGCTGCTCTGATGCCTGACCTTGGTGGGGCAGATGCTGACTGTGACACTGGCAATAAGCAAGTACTCTGCTCCCTCTTGCCTGGCCAGAGAGAGACCCCAGAGACATCTGAGARTTTTTCCCTCCCTCTTTGACTATGCTAGTGTTAAAAATGAAGATTAGTCTTGGTTCTGATCCACCCTGCATAGGACTGAATGTTCACCTGGCATTCACCTYTCAATCTCCTCCTCTTTGGTACATAAACTGCTGTAGGTTAAAGTTGGCACAATGTGGCAAGGAGAGCTCTCCCCTAAGCCTCAGCTGCACAAAGATCTTGTTGGGAACATCGACAAGATTGACTTCTTCTGCATGTTTACACCAAGTGTCAGAAAATATTTGTGAGAGCTTTTTCCCACCCCTTCTGTCCACACTCCTTATTCATGGTGCAGTCAGAAAAGCAACACGTGACAAATCTACGAGCAACGTGGTCCAAGGAAAATATTTATCCTCTGCTCAGATTCAGAAATCTCCAGGGCTGGCAAAGGGCTCCTGGAACAGGTAGCTCCAGTCTCACTGCCCTGCCAGGCTCAGGGGCAGCAGGCAGGGAAACACTCGGCTCTCTCTCAGTTCATGGTGAGTGACAGATGACACATGTCACTGCACAGCACCAAACACCCCAAAACACTCCCCAGAGGGAGGGGAACTGAGGCTCTGCCACCAGCCCTTGCCTGAGCAGGGATCACCAAATGCCTTCCCCAGCCAGCAGAGCAAATAAAGGGAATAAAGACAATGGATGACCCATGAGAGGGAGAAACCTCATGTTCTCCCCTGAGATAACTGAGCACAGTGAACCTGCTGAGTGCAGCATCTCCTTTGAATTAAAATAAATAAAATAACCCAAGCCTGCMCAGTGCAGCTTCTCCTAGGGAACGGACTTGAATTAAATAAGAATGTGTGAATCACTACTTTCCAAAAAGGAGCTTATGAAAACTAAGGATCTYGGTCTTCTGAAGTAATCTCCAAAAAATCGCAGCAGTTTAGTATAAGAATACCATTAGAACATCTTCAAATATGTATTTAAATCTAAAAAAAAATTAATTCCAAATAATCTTTAATCTCTCYACTTGAATCCCAGAATATAAAATTGAAAGTGCTGTGATCATGCCCTCGTTAATAAGCACTTAGAGGGAAATGGGTGTTTGAATCCTTTGTTTCCAGTAGAAGTGGATTCAAATGTGTAAATTCAGTTTGGATAGACAGAAGTTAAGCTCAGTACCACATGAAATTAGTTCTGTTTTATCTAATTGACTGAAAAGTTTGTTTTGGCACTAGCTCATGTGCTCAGCTACACAGGTCTGTAATTTAGTTCAGATTCAACAAAGCCTTAAATCTACAGAGCCAAAATCAAGATTTTCACAGCTAACATTTTACTGAAATTAAATTCAGATTAGTTCTTAGAAATTGTTATGTTTAATATTTGATCTAATTTTAGATATAGACTAAGACTGATGTCATCCTAGAACTGACATTAGGGCTAACACTGCTCCATAACCAGCAAACAGAAAGAAGCAGGGGGCACCCAATATTGCACAGGGTGCACTGCTGCTGCTGTGCCACAACTGAAGTTTCTTCAAAACTTTCACCCTATGAATAATACTYAGAGGAGGAGTTAAGACCTGCAAGTGAATTTAATCACAAAGCATCRCCAAGATCACTTCATTGATGAGCTGCCACCAGCCACAACAAGAGCCTTTGGATTACAGACAAAAATGAGATGTGGGTTCTTTCCTTCTCAGACCTGTTACCTGTGGAGGCTCCAGCTGTGGCCACCAGACTCTATTAGATGCTGTTTTTGCAGAGCAGGGCTCCTGGAGCAGCCCCACATCGCTTTCCCATCACCAGCGCCGGGTTTGGGCTGGAACTCTCCTTTGGCTGCAGCACCCAAAGCTCCTGGCTGGCAATAACAGACTAATCACTTAATACACTGTTCAGAGCAATGATTGCTGTTGTTGTTTCATTCTGGTATTTTTAGGAAGAGGTAATCCTCGATATTTGCATCTCATTTCCCAGAATGCCCCAGGGCTTTTCCAGCAGTTGGAATCTCACAGGATAAACATCTTCCCCTGATTGTAATTGCATTATTAAATATGATTGCTCTCCTCTTCCTTGGAATTTTTTTTTAAAGCAGCAACAAAGAACACTGCAAGCAGGCGCCCTGTTGCCAGCATGRAGGAGAACTGCACAACAGAGACAGGCAGGAATATTTCACTTTTAACTTCCAGATGCAAAAACTACTTTTCTAAGCCAGGGAGTCCCACACCACTGCACAAAAGCTTAGTTTTCCGAATAACTGCAACCATAGGAAACCTTCTGCTATCAAAATTGAGGCCACCACAAATAACTATTTCCTTTTCAAAACACATTGCAACAGCTCTAAGAAATCCCATCAAAGATCAGGGTTCTGTTACTGTAAATCCTACAGACACAAATRACCATAATCTTGGAAAAGTCACACAGTGTAACTGCAGGCAGGGAAAGGGGAGGTTGTGGAGGAGCCTGACACACTCCTGGACCCACATGAATGTGCTTCTCAGTTCTAAAATTACACTGAACAGTTTCTTACACCTCAAACACAGCAATTAACTTGGACTCTGCACGCTTCAATGACTCGGCTGCTTAAATTCCTTTGCCTCTAGAAAGTTCCTCTTGTCTACGAGGCCTCATTTTACTTTAACAGCCAAAGCTCCCARTTCGGTGAAAGCACAGGAAACAAGAATGCTCTGAGCAATAACTCGTACCAGTCCTACCTTCCTGCATTAAAACAAACAAACARAACTCCAAAACCAACAAAMARAACCCAACCAACCAAACAAGAGCAAAACCAAAGAACACCAAAAGATAACTAAGTGTGCGTGCACACTGCTTCAYTGCAAATCCTATTGATTAGGAAAAAAAAAGAATGCATATAAATAATATTTGAGAAGTCATGGCAGTCTGGTGAAGCTCCCCCTGACTAAAAAAGGGGAAACAGAACTCCAGAAAAAAAGGAAATGAGGAAGAGGTGAGGAGCTACAGGCAGATCAGTCTCAYCTCTGTGCCAGGCAAGACCTGAGAACAGATCCTCCAGGAAACCACACCAAGCACCWGGGCAATCCCAAGCACGAGTACAGGTGGAGAATGGATGGAGGAGAAGAACTTGAGGGTGTTGAAGGACAGGAATTCAACATGGGCTGGCCATGTGCTGGCACCCAGAAGCCCCCATGCCCCTGTACCCTGCAGTTTGGGCAGCAGAGGGGGTGGAGTGAGAGGATTTTGTAGGTCCTTTCCAATCCAAGCATTCCATGGCTYTCTGGTAAAGATCACCAGCAGTTACGCAGACATAAAGCAAACAAAATCTAAGTATGGATGTGTTTCTGCCTTCCTTGMATAACTGTGGAAATGAAAACAGACTTTCTGATGAGAAAATGTGTGACAGAGTGGCAATGCTCATCTCTTTGAAAGAAGGAAAACAGCTCCTCCTGTACTTCATGGGGCTTCTCTGGGCACAGCAAAGAGGAGTTTGGTTGGTGGATACTTTTAGCCTTAACTTGGGAGAGCCCTGCTCCTACACAGGCTGATCTGTTTTGAAACTCCTCACCAATACTGTGCCTGCCAGGGCTATGTTGCTGTTTCACAAATATTTACAGTCACACACATCCATACACAACAAAACACGCACATTCCGAATGTGCTCCATGCAGAATCTGGTGCTTAGTTATTTATGTGTTTTTGCAGAGAGCATTAAGATAATTCCCTGCAGAAGCCCAGCTGGATTGGGGGCAGGAGGAGAACGTGCCACAGCAAACTGCACACTCTAAGTAGCAGTTAAACTGCTTGAGACCACTTTTCTGCTTTCAAGAGCCTCCGCTCGAGTGTTTTCACCAGGCTTTCCATGTCTAACAGCCTCACGACATGGGAATCAGTAATGCTCCTTCAGTGTACTTTAAAAAAAAGTTAAACATCTATAAAGCAAGGCCTCCCATACACCAGATGGTCTAACCTCTTGAGTGTCAAAATCCTTCTATGTCAGGCAGCCCAATTAAAGGGACGTTTTTAGCAGCGTGCCTCTCTCTGCTGTGTCCTGCCTCCCACTTCAGCCCCAGTGTCCCAAAGGGTAATTGCTCAGCACACAAACACCAGTTTGCTCTTTCTCCCCAGTCTCTAATTGGGGGAAGTGATGATGATGTTTAATCTAACTCCTGGGCCTCAGTGAAGAAAACTATTTAAAAAGAGAAGCCCTTAGAGAAAACGTGAAAATCTTCAGCTAACCACCACAGCTCCWGCTCTCCTGATTAGGATCATTGTGTTTCAGCCTCTTCAGCTGCAGCAAAGGTCTCGGCCATTCACCTTGGCTTTCTAAAAGACCAAAAAGCAGACATGGCAAATAAATAGTGAAAGAAAAACYGTTGTGTTCTAGAGGTGTGCCTGCACTGAAGGAGGATGTGCTGCAGTGTAAGAGAGTGCCTTGGACATTTCTAACGTGTCACACCCGCCAGTGCTCACGAAATGCATCAGCAC
>NW_026623898.1:62193-69817 GCF_030028575.1 Malurus melanocephalus | reverse complement strand
TGGGTCAGCCAGGCTCAGAGCTGCCCTGAGGGGTGTGGGGTGAGCAGTCACAGCAGAGACAGGGCCAGCAGGAGCTGCTGAGGCCAAAGACAGTCCAGAGAGGGGTTTTTGCACAGTCCTGGCCTGTCCCAGTGCTCCCTGAGGAGCCAGGGCCATCTCTGCTCACACACTGCTCCTGAGGCTCCCCCTCCACRTGGGATGTGCAGCCACACAGAGCTCCTGGGGATGAGGTCAGTGGGACAGAGGGGGTGGGGAGCCCTATTTCACAGTTTGCTCAATGACTCCAATTCCTCTTCCAGCCTACAGGAGCTGATAACGTGGGGCTGCTTCTACCCCTGATTTACAGAGGGAAATGGTCACACAGAGCTCAAAAGCGCTGCCCAGGAGGCTCCCAGCGAGTACAACAGACAAACTCAATGCCCTGACACCCTTCTRAGGGACAGCAGCCACGTGGCTCAGCTCTAGGTCTGTCCCTGGCTGTGGAGGGTGACAGCTGTCACAYTGCCATGCCAGAAGGTGATCAGGCTGCTTTGGAACCTTCTGAGACCCAGACCAACACAAGTCCTTCCCATTCACCACGTGACAGCCCCAAAACAGCAGCATCTGTAAAGAGCCACGGCTCTCACAAGGAGAACATCGCTGGAGAAGCAATCAGACACCAAGGAAAACACAATCCCCTTCATCCCTGAGCGCGTTTCTGAGATGATTTACTGCATTATGATAAAGGGGATCTCACATCCAGACACTGCAGGCTGCAAGACAGGGCATTACACACACGACAGCTCTTTTGATGCTGCTTCAGAAGGAAGAAGCTCTTTCCTCCCTGCTGCTCAGAGGAACGCTGGCAGCACAGGCAGGTTCTGGAGACGTGGCCTCGTTCCTCAGTGCTGCTGCGTTCAGCTGTGGAGCATTTAAAGCAGATAACAAGAAGGGGGCTGATTATTTTAAACTGGCTGCAGCCTGTATTCAGGCAAGGAAGAAGCCTGATGGAAGAGCTTCCTCCTCCTGCTCTGTGATGTTGCTGGGGGTAATRTTTGCTCCTGAGACAGAACTGGTGATACCTCATAGGTGGAAGGACARTAATGCTCAGAGACGAGGATAAAAGACTACACTCCTTCATTCCCAGCTCAACTTCAATTTATTCTACTTGAAAAAATCCTGACTGATCAATTCAGAGTGGATTCTTCATCAAAAGCATGATTTATGACTACAGGCTTTACTWGTACCAGTCTGTAGGTTTCCAAGTATGTAAAATTACAGTTAAAAACACGRTGGCAGAATTAGCTGTGAGTTTCTTGAGCACTTTGGAAACCACAGACTCAATTGAAGTGCAGAGTTGTTCTTGTTATTACTATCAAAATTGAAGCATTCATGTAATGTGTGGGATGTGCTAAAAAGGAGTGACAGGTGATTGCTGCCTATCAGAAAGACCAAAGGGAAAGGATAACATTTTTTTAATCAGAGGGATTAAATACACCACATCACCCTCCCAGGTATCAGCTATTTTTTTGGCCACTTACAGAGCAGAGGAGCTCATTGTGTGCCTAAAACCCCAGCATCACAGAAAAGCCTGTTTCAATCAGCATTACATTCTCCAGTTGAGAGGCTCTCCTAAAAAGCTGTTAAGGGTAAGTTTGAAACAAGGCTTTGAAAATGTGCAGAAGCCAACCCACTTCCACACTCATCTTGCTCTTTTGACCATGTTGATCAGTGTGATGGGATTTAATACCCCAGCCTCGAGCTGGAGAGGGAACCGTGGAGCTGGAACTTAGTTCTGCAGGTTCAGTCTCCTCTGAAAGCTCACCCTGCATGAAGCTTTTAATAATTTCTAAAACCTTCAACTTACACAGGAGGATCAAAAGACAGACAGAAAGAGAATCCAGTCTCCACTACCCTGCCTTCCTTGCCTCTAGACACATGAGCTCCACCCAACACATCTTTTATGAGGGAAGCAGGGAAAAGGAGCAGGCTAGACTTTAATCAGTGGGGGTGCACAAAGAAAATTTCAGGAGGTGCATTTCCAACAGCTTCCTCGACTTCCATCTCCCACTCCAAACAGCAGCAGCCTCCCTGAGATCTGCAAAAGCGAGCCATAAACCTCATAAGAAATTTCCCTTGGGAGATCCACCACCTCCAGCCACGCTCCGAGCCAGAGCCACTGCGGGAATGATTCAATGGGAYTGAACATCCCTTCCCTGCTGGAAAGCACCAGAGCAGAAAGGAGTGGGAGCTGGAGGGTGGGGGATGAAGCCCAAACTTTTTCATCCTTGAAGGAAKATGCACATTTCTGTGTTTGAGAGGGGCTGTGGGGAAGGTGGGCAGGGCTCTAATTGCACCCAGATCGTTTTATCCTTCCCCACATGGCCTGGCCGGCAGCTCTGACTGTCAGACCCTCATTTCCAGCCCAGCACCAGCTAATTGTGAGCCTTACATCCACCCCCCCAGATGGAACCTGACACAATGCTGGATAATTGGCACTTCCAGAGAGCAGGGAGAGATGGGCAYGGAATGAGAATTACCTCTCACACCTGCAGCAGAAGGATCCTCTGAGACAGAGGCTGAGGGTGCTGGCAGGGAGCTTGCCCTGTGCCCAGGGCAGGTTTGCAGATGAAATGACGGCTTAATTTTCCAGTGCTGCCAGTCTAAAGGTCCTAAACCCAAATATTCTCTGACAGGGAAAAGGAGGACAAAATGAAAGCCCGGCAGTAGGCTTGGGCAAGAAAAGTGGGGGCAGCAGAAATAGATATTTAATAGGGGAGTTTAGACTGTAAGTGAAAAAAAAAAGAATCATAAAATTCTCATTCTGCCTCCTTGAAGGAGCTCACRCTGTGCCTGTGCATTTCTGTTGGCTGTCAAATGGAAAGATGAAAGTGGGACATTCAGCTCTCTTGAATCAATGTTTATTCGATAAGGTCAGTGCCAGRAAAGCAGGTTTCAGTCTCAAGAGCAGGAAAAGACTCTTTTCAGGACAGCTGCATCCAAACAATGGCAACACATCTGCACTGTCCCCACACCTCCCATCCTTCCCAGCCCCCCCTTCACAGCGCTCCCACTCCTTTTCCCTTCAGACCTCTAAAGAAGCCAGACCTTTTTGAATCATCAGATGCAGCATGTGAACCATAAAGACGTGAAAACCTTAAAAACAGCTCAAGATGTGGTGCACACATCAGAGAGGAGGCTCAGCCCACCTATTCTCCCTGGGGAGATGGCAGTGATGGCCCAGAGCTCTCAGAACACCCAGCAGGACCTACTGTTGGGGTCTTTTGGAGCTGCTTTAAGGTCCTTGCCTWTAGGGCATGGCAAAGCTGGACCCTGAAATCCTCCAGGCTGGATCACAGAGACCTAAATTATTCTGGCTCAATTGAATTCTGTCCTTGCAGACAAAATGGGCAAGGGTTGGTAACAGGGAAGAGCACAGGGGCTTGGCACAAACAGAGCAGGAGACACAGCACAGGCAAGAAAAGAAAAATATCAGAATTGGTGCTGCTCAAACAAAGAGCAGCAAACAAAACAAATTTTCCTTTTGAATGGGCCAAGATGCCTCTGAATAAATAATGAGAACACAGTTACATAAAGGTCATGATCTCCGTGCAAAGCTCTCACTGCCATCAGGAAAAAGTCTGCTCCAGTATGAGAGTTCAAGAGCGCTGAATTTTATATCCTGGTCTACAAGTGTGAATTTTGTAAAATGGGATTGTTTCCCTCTGRTTTTGACACTTTATGCAAAGTGATACTTGTAGGTTTATCTTCTACATTCCCTCTATTGTTATGGAAGATCCCCTACTCTAAAACTATGCTGCCAGTATTTCAGTAATTATTTCAGTAAATATTATTTCAGTAATTTCCTGAAAAGCAAAACAAGCACTTGCTTTCACAGAAACAAAAAAGATTTTTGTGCTCTAAAAAATGTAACAAAATTCAGAGAAAGGCAGAAATAGATGCCAGTCACTAGTAGAGAGTATTTCAGAGGACCAATCATCTATTTTCAAATGCAATTTTCACGTTCAAGTGTATCAGAAAGTCCATGGAATTTTGATTATTAAGGGACAGATTCAGTGAAGAAAATGTTACCTGGGCACATCTGTGAATTTTAGCAGTGCTCTTCAATTACACATTTCTCAGCTGTATACTGAAATCCTTAAAGACTGTTTGAAGCAATGGTTTGGAATCCAAGCAAAAGTCCACAAAAGCCAGGCTTTAACGCAGGTTGCACTGCACCATCACACASGAGTTCCTTTTTATTCTTTCTTACTCTGCTGCTTTTTGGGGAAGAGATTTTTTCAAAGCACACACCTGAAACTGTCCCAACGATGAAATCTGCACCTGAAACTCTGGCAAGGGGAAAATATCCATGAATGACAGCAGAGYATGCTGTAATTCTGCTCCACCAACCCTCATATTCATTATTTAGTAACACTACCTGAAACTATTATTTGCTTACAACCAGTGCCACTTGACTGCTAAGAGCCCGGGCAAATTCCATAAAATTAATGGAATTTAACTTCGCTGGGCAGCAAAGTAAGTTTAATGTCAGGTTACTCTGGTGACAGATGTGACCCCCACATGTCCCAAGGGCTGATCATGTCTTTGGTGTGATGAAACTCAGCAGAAAGCCCTGGAACTGAGGGACCTCTCCAGCTGAACACATCCTGAGCTGCACAGGGTAAATGACACCAGGACCTCACACTGGCCTGCGTGGATTGTTTGYTGGAGCAATTTTTGCCTTTTTCCTTTTGTATCTTTGTAACCTTCCCAGTACTTTTCCCAACCCTTTTCCCCAGCTAGAAAACCAAACCCTTTCCAGAGCTCCAAGCCCTGTGGGGGATGCAAAGCCCCCATCCTATCCTGGCTCTTCCTGGGAATCAAAGGCTCTGTGAGACCCATTTCCATAACCAAGGACATCTGGGATCAAGGGTGGGGGGCTCCAGAGAAGAGTCCTGACCTGTGGGGAATTCATCACCACTGGTCCTCCTAATTCCTAATAATAGTGCTCTTCATCAATTATGCTGATTTCCTCAAACCTATTAAACTGCATTCACCCCTGCAGGGCTGGGATTTTGTGGATATTCTTCCATAGCTTTCCCCACTCCTTCCAATAAACACCCACTCTTATATCACCTCCTGTACTAAAATCATCTCAAGTTTTGTTTCTAGGCTGAAAAAGGCATCCTGAGCTGCACAGCCAATAAATGACACCAGGACCATATCCTGGCCTGCATGGACTCAATTGTTTGAGTTACAATTAATCAAGAGCAAGAAGCCACGTGAAGCAGTTTGAGAGAGTTACAAGATGGACATTTAAAGAGAATAAATGAAAGAAGAGACAAAAATCTCTTTGCCTGCATTTAACTTTCTAAACTTTGCCTTTTTTTTTTTCTCACTTCTAACAGTTAGAAAAAACCCTTCTCCTCCTTATATACATAAAATAAAAAATACTTAGTCCCCAGTGAGATTTTAGAGCCCTTTGCCTGTTCCTTAGAAACCAGGAGGATGCATTAACACACATCACAGTTCAGCAGCTCACAGGGTCCCCAAAATCACTCCAGCCACAACAATGAGCTTCCACCAGTCTTACAGAAGCAAAACCGATATCTCAATCCCTGATTTCTCACACTCGGGAAGATATCCCTCACAAATGAAACTGAAAAATAAGGGAACAGCATCACCACTSTGCACCTCCCTGCAGCTGATTGCACACCTTTTTCTCATGCAGTTTTTCTGGGAACAGGATAGCAGTGAGGGCTTTGCTCTGGCAGAGAACAGATCCAAGGAGATGGAGCCTAAACCCCCTCAGCCACACAAACCAGGGTGTTTATGTTATTCAATTATTTTTTTTAAGGAGAAACATTTGGACACAAAAATAAAAAGAAATCAAAAGCAACATCTGCTTGACATTMCCCCCATGCTCAGGTGCATGATGGTGAGGAGGAGGAGGCAGAGATCACCACAGGTTTGCAGACATTCTTGTGGCACAATTCTCCCACGTGTGCTCACAGCCTGAGCTCCTCAAGAGCTCAGAGGAGCAGGTGAGGTGAGAGCTCTGGTAACTGTTTTACAGATGCAGAACCAGCACAGTGACACCAAATGATCACCCTGATGTCACACAGGAAGCCTGGGGTGAAGGAGGGAGCTGAGCCCCAGAGGTCAGCACGGGCAAGGTAAAGAGAAGCTGAGTTTTACAAAGCAAACATCACACAGAATTTGGAAAAATCGCTGCAGTGAATCACACTCAGTATTTAGAGATACACTCATGTTACAACCACTAGCACTTAATTAGAAAAATTATCTAATTGAGATGCATCCAAAATTGCCTCCARTACAACACAAGCAATAACACATGTAGCTAAGGAAATCTATAGGTTCTGGAGGTGCCTGGGTTTGTGTGAGTGAGGGAAGGAACAAGGGTAAATTGTCAGGCTCACTCAGCAATAACACTGAACGCATTTATTAAACACAATCAGGGTTTACAAGGCACTGAAGTGATAATGTTGGAGCAGTGGAAAGTGCAAGCAGCAATAAATAYCTTGTAAACACAGAGGTCACGGGCYCAGGTGCTCACGAGCACAGGAAGAGTGRCTTCCTTTGAGCAGGATGCTTCAGTGCTTCAGCACTGAGCTCTCTTTTCTTGGAGAAGGGGTGAAAATAGACAGGATGGATTATTATTTAATTTATTGCAATAAATCAGGAGTCAGAGCAATTCAAAGGAATTTGTATCCTATCACTATGTAAAGAAAAATCAAACCTCTATCATTTCAGATCTAAATACAATTACAGGAACAAAATAGCTTTATGTTTAAACCACCTAACTGAGCTTGACAGATGGATACTGTTTATATCCATTTGTATTTAYTGAACATAGTAAAAGACTGCAGCTGTTCTGTCAACACCTAGCTGCTTCCAGGGTGTTTGGAGCTGTATATAAATATAACCGAATTTTATGGATAAATATATTCCATGGAATAAACACGGTGGAGATACTGTGATCTAACACGCATTCACATTAACAACCATAATACCTCGAACTGGTTCCCATTGATCTTTAAGCACTTCAGCAGAGCGTGGCTAAAGCACGTGCACCCTCCCCCTGCAGACACAGAATTAAAGCTCGGGATTAAGCGGTGCCCGAGGATCTCCCAGGAGCTGGGTGTGAGTGATGGGATTAAGCCAGGCCCATTGCTGCAGCTTTTGTGCCCCCATCCCCACCCTCCCTGTCTGTGTGCACAGCACCCCGAGCCAGCTCAGTGCACACCCCCAGAAATTCCCCCATAAATTCCCTGCCTCGTGGAGTACCCAAAGCCAAGCCCAGCCCTGCACTGTCCATCACCAGCCCCGACAGCTCATCCTGTGCTCAGGAATTCTGGACACAGACCCTGTTGACAGCGATCCCACCCACATCAGGTCTGCCCCAACCAGGCAGGAGATCAGAGAGAACCTCATAATTAGCGGAGATTTAATCCCACACCTCATCAAGAGAGGCTCTSCATTTCCATYGATGCCTCAGGATTTCAGCTKCTCCATTTCCATGTCTCTGTACCCCTGTGATTCTTCAGTGTTTAACTCCAGACTCCACAGACAGTGCTGAGCTCCTGCTCTCCCATTTTTACACAAAACAATTCCTCTGCAG
>NW_026623898.1:32624-62068 GCF_030028575.1 Malurus melanocephalus | reverse complement strand
GTGAGCCATTGTCCATTGTGGGTGCAGCCCCTGGGTGGGCTGGGACTGCCCTGAATGGCCCTGAAGGCCCTGCAATGAACAGAACTGCTTTGGATTCTCTCAATTCTGTCCMGCCTCTGKTTTAGKTGAGCTGGATTTTGGCATCTCCATCAGGAAGGACCAGCAAGAGGAAYTGCTGCTGTGAATCCCACACACCACGAGCCAAGGTTCTCAGTGCCCAGGTGGGGATGGATCCCACAGCCCCACATGGGATTTCCTGGGATTCCTCCTGCTCTGAGCCCTGGGACATGCYGGGTATTGTTTGCCCACTGTGCAGGGTGTGGAATAACACCACTGCAGCACATGGCTGAGCTTCGGGTACCTTTTYCCTTTAAATTTCCCAAATAATTGTGCAGTGCTCTCCATCACAGTCTGTGTGTGCAGAACAGGGTAACAACAGAAAGGGAAGACGATGGCATTGGTGGGGGAAAAAAAGAAAGTTTTAAATTGGAGGCTGCACAGGGCTGGGAGGTGAAACAATCCGAGGATGAGGCTTTTGTGGGAGTCCTCTGGAGGCGGCTATTGAAAGTTGCTGAGGCTCCTACAAAGAATTTCAGTGCAGGAAATGGAGCATTTTTCATAGTCCTACACCCCAGGCTGTCATAGTGCTGTGTTACCTATTTTAAAGCTTTTYAGAAAACACCAATTCTATGGAGCACTCTGGAAAGAAGGAGTGGAAAGATTTTAGTAGGAGAGATAAGCTGTTAATCTGGTAATGACAAAAATGCTGGAACACACTTGGAAACAGATAAAAAATAAAATATTATTTATCTGGAAGCAAGATTACAGATAGAAATGGGGAGAAGGAGTATGTGGGAGAATCCAACTTCTTTTCTGATTGAATTGCTAAATTCTCAGTCATTTTTAAGTAGTGGCAATCACAGTGCTCAAAAACATCATCACCTGATGGTCAAATTACTTTTTAACAGAAAGGGATATTCTCATCTCCACTCTGTGCCTGTGGTAGGGGCAGCATAGGAAGAGAGAAAGGGAAGGAAGAGCTGGCCTGCAGATCCCATATGGCAAACMCAGGAACTGAGAGCAGGCTCCCCGAATCCCAGACAAGAGCCACATCCCCACGGGACCAGCATTATTCTTCATCTGGAAATGTGCGTGTGCCTGCACACGGCAGGAGCAGCATCATCACGGCTGTGCTGCCCTACCCTTGAGTACTGAACTCTGAAACGAGAGCCATCATCGGGACAAGGGAAAAGGCACAGGAACAGCGCTGCCAGCCCAGCTCTGCAGGGAGGTGACACCGAGCGGGCACCGCGGGCGGACACAGCCGCGCCCAGGGGCATTATGCCGGCTCTTCCCTGAGTCCTTATCCCGGCTCCTCCCGGGTCCTTATCCCGGCCCTGAGTCCTTATCCCGCCTCTTCCTGGGATCATTATCCCGGCTCTTCCCTGGGTCCTTATCCCGGCTCTTTCCCAGGTCCTTATCCTGGCTCTTCCCTGGACCCTTATCCCGGCTCTTCCGGGGATCATTATCCCGGCTCTTCCCTGGACCCTTATCCCGGCCCTGGGTCCTTATCCCGGCTCTTCCCTGGGTTCTTATCCCGGCCCTGGGTCCTTATCCCGGCTCTTCCCTAGATCGTTATCCCGGCCCTGAGTCATTATCCCAGCTCTTCCCTGAGTCCTTATCCCGGCTCTTCCCCGGGTCCTTATCCCGGCTCCACCCCAGCCAACCCCGGCTTTGCTCATTGCCCTCTCGAAACCCGAAGCTGCCACACCAGCATCTCAAACACAAAAGCACCACCCTGTTGCCGTTTTTCCCGCAAACATTTTTACAGCAGACAGCAGTTTTTGCTTGGGCAGCAGACAGAGCAGAAAACAGCGCTTGAAAYGCTGTTGAAGCGGAGATGGGACCGTGAGAGCAGATGCCCGCCCTCCCTCCCTCCAAGGAACGGGGATGTGGATGCGATCCCATTCTGGAGAGCCAGGATTCGGCTCTTTCTCAACACCCTGATGATTCCATAAGGGCTGAGCACTGAGTTTGTGTCCCCTGTGAGAGAAGGGATTCAAGTTATGGAAAATACACCAGTTTAAAAAAAAAATATATCATTTTAGTCAAAGATATTGTTTGCCTTTGCCCTGGGGAAGGCTCTGAAGTTTCTTTGCAGGGCATTGTTCCATCAGGTGAGGCCTGAGGAGCTTCACAGCTCAACAGAGCAGGAGGGACAGTAGAGAAGGGACATCAGTGACCATCAGTGACCATCAGTGACATCAGTGACCATCAGTGACCATTAATAGCCATCAATGATCATGAACAGAACATCAGCCCCAAACCTTCCCCTGGCATGGTCAAACACTCCTGGTCTGGGAAAAGAGAGATGAGGAGCAGGACCTGATCAGCATCAGAGGGGAAGAAATCCAGATCCAACAGGAACCCAAATCCTGAGAATTGCGCAACGTTGGACCAATGAACATTGAATCAATAAAGTTCTCTGGGTTTGACTGGATAAAGTTTGGGGGAAAATCTTGTAAAATCCATGTGCCATGGAATGATTTTCTCTGCACGCTGGGCTGTGTGTGGATGAAATGATTTCTGTGGCACATCCTGGCCAGAACAACAGCGTGGCCAGAGAATAAAGTAAAGACTCTCAAACATAAAAATGTTGTAGGAGAGTTTTTGTTTTTTGCACAGTTTCGGTGACACGAGCACTGCTTTTTTCTGAACCAAGGCTCAGCAGAAGGCAGCACAGCCTGAGAGCTTCAGCAGCACCCAAAACAGCCGGCAGGGCACCGGGGCACCGCCACATCTCCTGGGCAAACACTGAGCTCTGCGACAGACAGGAGGCTTGACAAGTCCTAGAGCACCTCTGAAGAATAATTTGGAACAAAACAAATCAACAAAGATCCTTGAAGTTGTTTATTTCGGCTCTAAGTTCTGCAAATAACAAACAAGGTGTCTGTACAGAGGTTCCTGCCAGCAGCTGCCATTAACATACATAAATCTTCCGTTCAAAGGAAGCCTCCAGCAGTCAGTTTTTCYATCTTAATTTGATTCTTTTGACTTTTCCATCCTGTCTGTTTTCATCTTTCCTCATTAAAAGGATGTTTTAAGAAAAAGACTTTCTTTTTTCTTTTTTTAGGAAAAAAACGCCAAACATGGCTAATTATTTTAATGAGCTACCAAAAAAAAAATATAGTTGCTTTCTACTCAGAATATAAGCAAATGTCAACATTGYATAGGGAGCAGAGGCAGCACCGCATCTTATTACTATACTATCAGCTCCTATATTTGATTAATGAAGACTCACAGGACTAATTTTACGCTGCTTCATTAAAAGCCTGGGGCAATTAGCATAAAGGTTAGACTACTACATTATTAAAATGTTATTTTTTTTAAGCAAAATAGTTCACTTCTTTTCCTTTCCCTTTGAAAAAAATAACAAACCCAACACACACTAGATAGACAAAAGAAGTTACTGTCTTTTTCAACTTCTTATGCAGAGAAACATGAATTGCTAAATCTCATCAAGGATTTCAGCAAAGCAGTTGCCCAGTGGCAAAAAGGGCAAGGGCAGTGCTCTCGTGTAAAGCCAAACACAAAGGGAACAAACAGCCTTTCTGCTCAGAGCACACGATGGTGACAAACTTAAAATTCAGCCAGCRCCTAGAGGGAGGGGGAGGAATCGCTCGCTGCAAACAGCACATCCATTTCTCACCCAGCTCAGCCTGTCTCGCAAAGCTCTCCAAACGATGATCAAAGGTAAGAGCGYGTGTATGCAACACGCCGAGAGCTGAAGGGTACAGCATAAAAAGGCATCGGCATCTCCGATTCTTTGAGGCTTTGCTGAGGGAACAGAGCAAGAGCTGCTTTTGAACAGGCAGGTGAGCAGATCCCTAAAAGCACACCACACTGGCAGCCTTGCTGTGTGCTGTTGATTCAGCATCGTGCTGGACAGCACAACAGAGCGAGGGTCAAACCACTTCACCATCCTGCGCTCCATTCCTCCTCTCCTCCCTCCAGTTAGCAGCTCCCTGAAAACCAGCATCCTCCCCAAGCCTTCCTCCTCCTCTGCTACAGCCCCCAGAATGGAATAAAAACATAAAAAAAGCAGCAGCAGCCACCCTGAGGAACAGACTTGATGAAAAAGAAAAGCGAACTGCCAGACAACGCTTCAGTCTGCTGCGGAGCTGCTCGGCACGTGGGAGGATTTGCCAAGACGTGCACAAGGCTCCCCAAGCCTCTCAACGCCTGCTGGCACTCGAGGGGTTAAAGCATCCTGAGCCAGGCCTGCTGGAGAAGCACTGCAGCAGGAAAAAAGAGTTACAAATGATTTTTCTTGGCAAAAGCAGCTCGTTGGAATAGTGGAAGGATTGTGCTTACTCCTCATATATAAATGCCAAAATGAGGCTTGCTGACACTTTCCTGGCASTGCCCAGCCCCTCCAGCGGCCCAGCACTCCAACCAGACTTTTGGAGGGGCAGAAGGACACACAAGATGCTCCCTCYCCAGCTGCCCAAGCTCTCCTCTCAAGTGGCAGGACCCAGCCTTGATGGAAAGCACCCATCGCCAGCACCCCACTGACTCGGCTCAGTCTCTCCCTCTCCACAGCCACGCCTGGTTTTTGTGCCCAGTGCTTGGGGACAGGGCTGTGTGAAGCCACCAGCACGCAGGAATTCTGGGGCACGCTGCTGGGGAGAGGGGGCATCYATGGAGACTCATTTTAGACAAGATGAAGTCTGCTGAAACATCRGAATTTTGCAATTTGCTTAACCAGCAGCCAGGCTTTTCCCTTAGMCTGTTCTCCAACCCCAAAGCTATCCTGGCTAAGAACTGGCAGGGAGTTTATGGTAACCCTTTCCATGGTGCATTCCCAGGGGCCACAGACCAGCAATTTATGGGCCTCAGGAGCTGGAAACTCCATCCAGATCATCATGCTTAATAGACACTAATCTTCCTAAGGGTCTAATCCCCTTTCTACTGCTACTTTAGACTTACACTTTTGACTCCCACAAAAGTTTCACAGGAGTTTTGTAATTTCATTTCTCCCTGCTAGAAGAACAGAAGAAGGAAAAAAGTAAGAAAGGAAAGAAACGCTTATCAGCTCCAATTCCTATCAGGCTTACACAAACTGATATCATTCAATTATTCACTGTTTCATCATATGAAAAAGTGGCTCTGCAGCCACTGCAGAGGTTCATGGCAGGCCTTTAGGAGGATGAAGGTCAAATGACTATTTTAGAAGTGATTAGCYTGTTCAAAGGCACATGTGAYGCAACCTTGGCTTTTGCCTGGGGGMTGCTCTGGTRCCTGGAACAGCASGATGGCTGSAGYGTCTYTGCTGAGGAAAGAGGGTSATCCCTGTCCCTGACAGAGGAACTTTCCTTATGCCAGTCTCACTGTTCTGTGACACAGAACTTCCCTTTCCCTTACCAGCCTCACCCAGGCTCAGAGTTCCATGACTGGTTTGTCACCTCCTGCCATCTCTCTCCACGTGGAGCTGCTCTGACATATTCCTATTTGCCACCACCCAGTTCCCAGCTTCTTGCTCTCCTTTTGATGTCTCCTGTTTCCCTTTGTAGGGATGGCTTTTCTTTTTGTTTATTACAACCTACAGCCCAAACCAGCCCCTTTCTCTCTTGCTCTCCAACAGCAATGRAAACACGTGCCCAGAACTTCTCCAAACAGCACTGCAGACTCAGATGATTATTCTTACAAAGGCAACTAAGAGGAACAATTTCTTGCTGGTGTATTTATATCAGACTCCCCAGCTCCATGGGCAAAAATACACATTTTCAAACTGGAAGGGAGGGCTCAGTTCCCTGAGCTCATCTGCTGCAGCCCAGCACCATAAGCAGAAGCTCCCTCACATTTTGCTTGATTCTTCTAGAGCYCCCACAATGACAAAGATTAAATCCCCAAACCTCCACATCCCTGCAGGAAAATAAAATGGGCTAAAGCACATGCGACAAGATGGTAATAAATTTTAGCAGTAAAACCTGAAAATCTTTASTGGTTTAACATTTCTTTTTCACCAGACTTTGATTTCTGTTCTAGGATTATTGTGAGAAACTCCTATTAGTTGTGACTTTTCTTTCCACATTCACATCAGAAATCCACTGCTGCCTGCAGCAATGCCCACTCACACTGGAAGGGTTTATCATGAAAAGATCACCTCACAYACTCATCCCACAGCAAGTGGGATCCAGCACACCACGGCTGCACAAAGAGGAAATGTTTGCAAGGCAGTCAACTTTATCCTGTAAATACACACCTCCAGCATGAGGCTTCAGGAATGTCAGATTGCTGTCCAAAAGAAAGACATTTTCCCTGGTTACAGTCTGRGGAGGAGGAGAGCCACATTCTCAAAATATCAGAAAGCAAGATACTGTGCTGCAAGTGGGAACTCAGCTTGGACCTGCTATCTCCAGGATCAGAATCACATTAGCAGTAGCTAGGGAGGGGAAAAAAAATAAAGAACTGAAGAAGGTTCACTGTGCTGCTGTTGCAGAAAAGAGAAATTCAATCCTGCAGCCTGGGCTGGTAGGAGGAGGAGATGGTGTGATGGCAAAACAGAAAAATGTACCAGAAAAATTATCAGCACTGATGGAAATGSCATCCCCATCGCTGAAGAACACCCCAAACTGCCCTGATCTAACAGARCCCTTTTCTAACTCCATTCCTGGGCCTGGAAGCTCAGCAATCAGTCTCGTAAATTTTCAATTTTCAGACCCAGGCAGGAGGTTTGTTTTTCTTGAGCAATGTGCCAATGCTATTTTGTGCTGTACAGCTTCCAGTGTTTTCTTAAGTGCCTTGAGAGGCTTGGCATGAAAGGCACTGTGGAAACGGAGCTTTAACTGATTGCTTCCAACTTCTGCCTCGCAGGCTCCCTTCAAAATGAGGGATTTCAGCAGCAGGAGCTGCTCCTCTCCCTGCACAGGAGGGACACGCTGACAGCAGAACCTGTTCCAGCAGTGCCATGAGCAGTGAACCAACACCARAGGGGGTCACCAACACTTCCATCCCCCAAGCACCACCAGTGGCTCCAATTTAAACCAGAATCTCACCATTCTCTATGCCCACATCACAAGGCACGCTGGATATTTCTCTTCCATCCAGCCAGCTCCAAGGGCTGACTGACAGCGTCCCTCGCCAGCACAGAAACCACTCACAACTGTCACCRAAACTGCGGGRAAAACAAAAACCCTCTAACATTGTATTTGAAGTGATAGAGAATYAGGCATTGCTTTATCTWCTGGTCAGGATGTGCCAAGGAAAATATTCCAAACACACACAYGCTTTCACTGTTTTTYCCCCCAAATTTTATACAGTCAGRACCCATAGAGATGTCTTGTTCAAAAGTCCATCRTCCAGAGTKGAGCAACCCMCAGGATTCACTTTCCTWYTGGAGGTGAATTTCTTTGCCTCTGATGTTCATTAGATCTTCATTCCTTGGTTTTCTCTATCAGTTTTTTCCAGACTGGATGTCCCCAGCTCTGCCAGAGGCTCTGGGGWAGATGTTTGTGGATGGCCGCTGATGTTCTGGTGATGTTCTGGTGATGCCATTTATCCCTCTGGGGATCTTTTGGACTATCCCCAGTCCATTGAAATGCGAAGCCCATCTCCATAGAGTGCTACTTCATCACCAAAAAAAACTTAAAAAAGAAAAAATAATTCCTTTCCCCAAAGCAAAATCAGAYCAGGGAAATAAAAATTTAAAAGCTGTATTGTTTCCAACACAACCATGTGGGGAAGAACTTTTCCAGCTGCCAGAGAGGTCAGCCACAATCACAGCCTCAAATTCTCCGATAAATGAACACACCAGAGCCCAGTGAAATGAGCTCAGCTAATTGGAGGTGTTGGGGTATGACTGATTCATAACTAACCATGGCCAGGGAAACTCCTGCTCCACTTGCAGGCTCATGTGCACTGTCCCCAGCTGCCACCCTGACCTGCAGGTCACATCCACAGCATCCCTGGGAGTCAAGAGCAGGGATGAAGGGAAAACAGCATAATGCTTTCCCCCATTAACACTTGACTTGGGGCACAGAGCATCACACTGTTCTTTGTCCAGAATCTTTAAAGATCTTTGAAAGAATATCCTAATTAATCTGTGGAGGAATGTAGGGAAGATTGCTTTAAGTATTTTTAGCTTAAAAATGCAGTGTTATCAAGAATTTTCCTTTTTCCTAGTTCACAATATTCTTATGTCTGTTTGAGGTCTGTTTGAGGCTATTAYACAGGAGCATAAAGCTTCTATAAACCCCAACATTATGCAACAGCATTAAAACRCATAATATTTTGGGGCTCCACAGGATTATTGTTTAATGATGGTAATTTTCCTGCCTTTCAGCCAGAAGGATCCCCTAAAGTAACAGTTTTCCCAAAACAGAAGAGCAGCTGCCTGTGAAACAAGACAAAGCAAAAACCTTTGCAGTGACTCATTGGGAGAGAAAAGGAAATGACAACTCCTGTCCTTAGGAAGATACTGCTTSAAGTTCTGCTAAGAAGGATGAGTCCAGAATTCACCAGAGAGAGTATTTGAGGATTTTTGCTCATCAAAATTTTGCTGCTGATGCAATGACATAAAATTAATAATAGTAATAATCATTGTTATCATTACCAAAACAAGCCTTCTGGGAACACTTGCCTTGACACTTCTCATGTAAGCTGATCACATCCCAGTCATAGMCCTGCTCACTTCAGAGCAACTTCCACCCAATTGTGTCAATACCACCACCATTAACGAATTAAGCTGTGTTTTGAATGCTAAGACAACAAATGTTATTCTCCTTTCGTGTCATGATTCAAAGTCTTTCAGGTTGTAAGAGAATTTGGATCAATTCTTCATTACTAAAAAAAAAAAAAAAAAAAAAAAAAAAAAAAAAAAAAAAAAAAAAAAAAAAAAAAAAAAAAAAAAAAAAACCAAAATCAACCACAAAGAACAAATGAAAAAAAAAAAAGAAGAAAAGAACTCAGAGTTATGCAAGGTAATATGTGAAGGACTTGATTCTTGGTGCTGCAGCTACGAAAAATGATCAGTGTCTCATTTAGGAGAAAATCAGAAGCAGCAATAGATACTTGTGCTAGATCAGAGCCCAGACACCTCCCAGGAGGGACTCGAGCTGTGCAGGGACACACAGGCACACACAAACTCATTCACCCACAGGAGCAGCCCTGAGCAGGTGCATTGCCCTCTGCTTGGCAGAGGAACAGAAAAACCTGTCCAGAAACAGCACTTTTCCACCCATAAATACACCCTYAGTCAGGAAAGGGGAAACCTCCTCCCTGCTTCTCTCCTTTTGCTTTTTTTYCCCATCAATCACAACACAAACCAGGCTGCCAAGGCTCCAAACAAGTCAGCACTTCTGCTGTCCCTGAGCCCCACAGCCCAAGGAGAGGTTTGGGACTGTGTCCCCACTCTGGGTACAGCCCCATGAGCTGCTGTCCCTGCCCTCCCCTGCCAGCCAGGGTCCCCAAGCTGGGGACAAACCCCAGACACAGAGAAGTGGCTCACACACTGCCAAAACAGCTAGTGGGGTCACAGCCAGCACCACCCAAAYCAACCAACCCACCTGCTTTGCACTGCACTACTAAAATCTGCAAACCCCCAAATCATCAGGCACTTCAAAAAGTTGTAGGTAGACATTAAACACCAGATTTGCTACAAAATGGAAAGCCWAAAGCGATACAGAAATGAACATTTTACTTGTCCAGATTGAGGTATTGCTTTAGCCATGGTGCTGCACTGCTATTTGCTTTAGGATTTATTTAACAGCTAGATAGAAATAAGTTGGCCTTCAAAGAAGAGTTTGAGTCTTTCCTTTGAGGAAACAACTGAAATTATATCTCAGTACTATATTATTTCCTTGAATCCAGATGAGGAGGAGGGTTCAGTTTCATAAAAAATAAAGTCAAGAGACTAAACTTGCAAGTATTTGGGCTTTACTSTCATCTTATGCAGGAATTAATTTTATCACATCAACAGACACAGATCTCTCACTCCCTATTAACTCCTAAGGGGCAAGAGCTAATCTAGAAACTGCTACTGAAGAGTCACCTTAACAGCAATTTTCATCTCAGTAGATAAGGAGCTCAGACACTGTACTGAGTCATGTGGTGCTTAATGCATTTCATAAATTAACTGCTTCCTAAACTAACTTCTGTTCAGATGAGCTTCTGGAATATGCTCACAAAAGGAGAGCAGGCAAACCTTGTTTATCTGTATGGAGCTGGTTGGGATTTGCATCCAGGCACTTGAATATTTCAGCTTCTCTGTTAACAGCAGAATCCAGGTTTCCCAAATCCTACCCATATACACCTTTCTTCACAACTCCATGGCACAYATTGAGTTMAATCTGATGAAAGCAAGTCTCTTAYCAAAGACAGGCTCTGTTATCAAGCAGAAAAGTATCTGAAAAAATCCACATGCATTTAGACTTTACAAACACTGAATTTGGGATGGAGGCTCCAATTTTTTATTTTATCAAAGAGAATTTTTTTTATTTTACCAAAAAGAGAAACTTAAAAGCTCCATTGCTGATGGTGCACCAATCATCTAACCACTAAACTTGCTTTTGCTAACAGATATTTTCCTTAACAGTAGATCTGCTCATTTAGTTGTGAATTTGACTTTTGACACCATGGGAATTGTTTCAYTGGCCATTGAAAATCAACTCCCACACAGTGGAATCCCAAGTTTTCCACACTCACCAGTGAAACACCACTGCATTTTTAACCATTCCCTCATCTGGAGGAGGGAGGAGAAGCAACCCAGGCAATGCTTTCTGTGAAGCCCTTCCCCCTCATATCAATGCTACACCCACTGCCATAATTTATTTAACTTCAGAACTGGTGTGCAAATAAGCTTTTGGATGGCAGCCACAGAGCAGCCTCCAACACAGAAACTATGAAGCCTTTTTCTTGATTAAATACCCTCAAATTAATGTCACAAGCAGTGATACCCAGGCATGTRTGGGATTGGGGTCAGGAAAGGATTTCTTGTACTCTGCCCACTTTTTGTTTAATACACTCAGCTTTGTGCGCTGCACCTTTTGGGGTTTTACTTTTTTACTCACCAAATAATGCCATYAAATGCTAACCAATCAAATCCTTATGTAAACATGTACTTGTCCTGCTGGTTTTCTCTCCATCTCAAACTGACTTCTGTACACCAAATCACCTCAATGAAAACTCACTGAAAGGGTTTTAAGTTTTTTGTAAATTCAAACCATTCATCCAGGGCTAATTCTGGAAATTAACTCAGACTCACCTCACCTGGGTAACTCTGCACTTTTGGRAGCTCAGCAGTGTTTATGGAAGGGATTGCAAATTTGGTGGAAAAGGACTAGAGTAGGAGACTCCGACTCTGAGCTTCTGGTAGGCAGGACAGTGAACTAAAAATTCATTTCAGTTTGTACCTGTTTCCAAAATATACAGCATTAGCCCCCAGTCCTCTCCTGTGCAGCACTATGAGACCTACCTGTGGCAGTGACACAGGAAAAAGAATTACTAAAAGGATTGTTAGAAAAAAATACACTTGAATAGATTTTTTTATTTGAAAATTGTTGTTAGGGTTTTTTGTTTGTTTGTTTGTTTGTTTTTTCCCCAGAACTGACATCTAGGAGAATGAAAGCTCTTCCCCATTCACATCTACACCAAAARTCGTACCAGTTTAAGTAAGATTTTATGCATGGGGTAAAATTGTATTGATGCAGTAGAATTGATTGAGAAAATTATTTCATTAAAATGATGCAGTTTATTCATGTAGGAAATATTATTTTGATTTAGGGATATCAATTTAGCATAAATCAGCAATGAATTAATTTAAGATTTAGGTATATCACTGTGGTTATCTTGTCTGGGGAAGAATGTAAAAGAGTACAATTGAAAACAACATCAGAAAAGAAACAGAATCAGAAGAACTCATGAGAGCAAGAGCTATGAAATCCAGAAATTACTTTCAATTAGTAACTGCTAAAAYAGAAACACTTCTGCCTGGTGCATCCATGAACCACTCCAGTCTGCTGGAAAGCACATGATGGAGGCAGGATGGTAAAGCAAGAGATCAGGTGTAGCAAGTTAAATTAAAAAATACTTTTATCACACCAACACTTCCTTGCCCAGCAGGCAAACCAGTTCCTCTCTCTGGGCTCCCTGGTCTGGCACTGTATTTCCAGTCAAGGAGGAAAGTTGCACATCAGACTAAAGTGGAATCTGGGCCAGTTCCACAGAGGAGGTTTTTAAGGAACCTGGAAAAACTACACTAAAAGTCTCCTTTCCTCCATTCTGAACTATTATGAGAGCTCTCCAAGAAATTTACGTTTAATTCTGTAAGACAGGTRACAGGAACATGAATGAAGATGGGTAGGTGAGTGCACAGATGAGTTATCCGAGTCTGGGAGATCTGCTGCAAGCTGAGCTGGTGCTCCACAGCAGGCAGTGGGAGCAGGWTGGAACTGGAAGCCCTTGTCATGGCAACTGTCCCCCCAAATCAGCCTCCAGAGAGACAGCCCAGTGCTCTGACAGCAGGGGACTGCAACACTCAAAGGTTTAATAGGCAGGGAAGGCTGGAGGATGCCTTGCTTTGCATTTCTGAATGGGAAGGGTTTAGAAGCCTTGACAAAATTGCTAAATCCGCTTCATTTGGCCACAGACCTTCTTCTGCTGCCCCAGCGTGTGTGAAGAGCTGTGGACATCCTGACAGCGTGCAGAGTTATATAATGAGCTCCAGAGACARGAATTTCATTTGGATACAGCAAGCTGGATGTTTCTAAGAAAGCAATTTCCTTCCTTACGCCGTCTCCGAGAGATTCACCCATCAGAACGAATAAGCTGTTGAACTGAGTGAGGCTACAGCCTGTGCTAACACCGAGAGCCCTCCTGTAATAGCTCAAGTCCCTTTCTACCATCTTTCATCTGCTTGAGCTCAGTGTTGCTGGTGTATGAAATTTAAAGAGCTCTGAAAAAGATGTTAACGAGCCCTAAAGAGGAGAGTGCTCTTGCGGTAGTCATTGCCTGCAACACCTGTGAACTATCGAGTTTAATTAGCCCACAGCTGGCACTGAGTGTGTGTGCAAAGACAGGGGATTTATTATCCGATTGCCAGGCCTCACATCGCCTCTCCCAGCACATTTTTCCCCTGTTTGTTTGTTTTGTGATAAAGGACATGCAGAGAGCCAGGGCAATTTAACTAACAGGGAATTCCCTTCTTGGAGAGGGTGCCAGACACGGCACCGGGAGTGGGGAGAGCCTGGCAGGGCGAGCTGTGCACCCCAGCCCTGTTATTTACCCTGGGGCACAATTTACTGCTGAATCCATACCCCACAGCTACAGAACAGCTCAGGGCCCACATTTTCATTTCAGGAATGTGTTATACTTGTTGTTGTCACTCCTCAGGACTCCACTTAACTCTACAGGCATTCTACAGCAAACCTGAGAGGTGGGAACAGCCTCTGCTGCCACTTTACTCTGCCGTCTACACCACCCAGTGACTTTCAGCACAGGCAGCTATTTCAGCACCAATTATGTCCCAGTAGCTCACACAGCTGCGTGGATTTTCATCAGCRACAGTGAATTACAATTGTTCATCCTCAAATACCTCCAACCCACCTGCGTAAAATGACGGCTGCATGTGCCATCAGTTTTCTCCTCTGCACTCCTATTCACTAGGCAGTTTTAGAGAGAAATGAAAATACATCCCAATGTTAAGCAGAACTACAACCCTCCCCACCTCAACTCTGCCCAGGGCAGTGCCCAKTCCCCAGGGCAGCCAGGTGCCAGCATCACCACAGCAGCTCGSAGGCTGGGTGTGAAGCTCCTGGCATTCTCACAGGAAGCAGACACAGTCTGGGGGCTTTGATCTTTGAATGACTGYTCTCCTACCTTGTGCTAAATTCAAATTACCTCAACAGAAACAATGCCCTACTTAAACCACAATGTGCAAAATAATTATCATCCTGACATCATCCTTACTGACAGCAGCTCGTCTCCACAGCTGGAGCATGAGATGCTCCCCGAGCTGATCGGACTTCATCCTGCCATCACCTTGACACTGCCAAGTCAGTCGTGCTGACATTCCTTACAGCTGACATTGGGAAGCCTTCAGTAAATCTGTACTGACATCTTAAATTCTCTTTTCTCCCCATCCCCCATACTCTCCTCCTGTCATGTCATCTCCATAAAATTGCCCTGCCCTTGTTTCACTTCATTTTGACATCCCATTGTTACCTGCACGGCTCCTCTTTAGCGCAGCGCTTCTGTCACAAAGGCACAACATCTCCAAAGAGCTGACACGGGAGCGCGGGCAGGAATGCGCCAGGAGCCTCATTACARCCAATTAAATGTCTGTGTTATCACTTCACCCCTTCCCAGGCAGTCAAACCTCCTCAAACCTCAGCCCGCAGCGCTGTGAAGCACCTGGGGASGGTGGAACCTGCACACTCCTGTGACAGCCAGGCTGGATCCAGTCTGATCCTGGAGAGGACAGGGACACCTGGCAGGAGAGGGCAGGGCCAGGCAATGAACTGCCCAGGACCTCTCCAGCATCACGGTTTAGTGACAATTCAGAAACTTCCTGCAGCCTAAGWGTGGAAAATGCAACAAATCAGACACCACAGTGAGCCCCTAATGCAGGCCAGGGCAGCGATGGTGGGGAATAAACAGAACCATAATTCCTACAGCTCTTGTTATCACTTGGACCAACACTCGTTATTCATGGCCTCAGCCCCAGAGATGTGACCCAGAACCTTTCTGAACCTTCAGTCTCAGGGATGTGATCTGGAACCTTTCTGAACCTTCAGCCTCAGGGATGTAACCCAGAACCTTTCTGAACCTTCAGTCTCAAGGATGTGATCTGGAACCTTTCTGAACCTTCAGCCTCAGGGGTGTGACCCCAATCCTTCAGCCTCAGGGATGTGACCCCAAAGACCCATCCTGAACCTTCAGCCCCAGGGACATGACCCAGAACCCTCCCAAACCTTCAGCCCCAGGGGTGTGATCCAGAACCTTCCCAAACCCAAAGCAGCAGCACTATTCTCACAAGGAGGGGCCAGATAGCACCTTGATTACCCCAGTCCAGGTGCCCTCATTAGCAGGTTCATCAGCCTCATTAGCAGRTTCATCAGCCTCTTCACAGGGCTGTCCCCTCATTATCAGTGAGGGAACCCCAAACATGGTCCCACCATGGTCCCCCCAGGCTGCAGGGCACCTCAGGGATGCATGGCCAGGGACCCATCCCATACTGAACATCATTAACAGGCTTTAAAATCCCCTTTGGGAGGGAAGCTGAGGACTTGTGCTCGATCCATGAGACAGCAACAAGATGTGTTTGTGCCTGGAGGGTGGGAAAAGCAGGCAAACAGCCCTGGGAAACCACAAGGGAGCTAAACTCCACATATGCTTTTATGGTATCTAATATAATAGATTCTATGCTAATATAATATACACAGAATTTAGAAGTATTTTACATACATGGAATATTTCCTAAAATTCAGTTATATGTTTTGAGATATAAATAGAYACCTGCTCTAGAAGTGTAATTAAGCTGTCCATGCAATTAAAAACCACATTGTTTTATTTGCATAATTCCATGCAACTTTTTCTTTATAGATAGACCACGAAATACAATGTTTTCCTGACAYCAGATATTTCTTTTCTTTGCTTATTGATCCATATTTCTCCAAGCTGTAAAAATCACTTACAACCMAGGAAAGCCACAAGGGCCAGACCAAGAGCCTGAGAGTTCAAACACTAATGTGGATTTCATATACACCAAAAACCCGACCAACAAAATAAAATCTATGCACTCCTAACTCAAAAATGAGAAAAAAATGTCCCTCCAGATATTTCCTGAATACTAAATCTGCAGTACATAGTTCCATCAGGAAAAAAAAAAATATAAGGCTAGGAGAAAAAAAAATGAAATAACACCCTAATTCACCCTAATTGATGAGCAATAGATGTGGACATTATATRGCAGAGATACCTATTAATCAACTTCTGCTACATGTACCTTATATATGCATAAAAATACATTTCCAAGAAATACCTCATGTCTGTACTGTGTTGTAAAAATCCCCCCATACCTACTCCTTCCCTGTTCCCAGCGTCTGTGCTCCTCTGCTCCACCAGACTCTGCTTTCAGGAATGGAACAGCCTCAGAGGATGTAAAAGAGGTATCACTAAAATTCCAGGGAAAACTGCCCACACTGACACCACACCACGAGGGAGAGTTGATCCCATACCCCATGGCACTAAACCTCCCCAGGCTGTACAGCACACATCTCTCCAGCAGCTGGAAGTAACTGAATTGTGCCCAGTTAAACTCTGCTGGTGTGTGTGTTTGGGGAGGAGGATTAACCACCCCCAGTTTGGTGCTGGGGCATCCCAGGAGCCTCTGTAGGGTCAGGGAGGGCACCCGTGTGCCTGACCCCACTGTGGGGCCACGGGGATCCCGGTGCCACCACAAAAACCCAGGAGATGTCGATGCAAACGCGTCAGGGCCGGCATTACTGTGCTCTCCACCAAAAATACATCAGCAGAACATTTTGCTGCTGCTGTTCAGTCTCTGCTGTGGTTCAGGAACAAAGCTCGAGGACATGTACAACTCCACTCCTACAGYGAGTACACGGACACGGCACCGTATCCTCCCCGGAATGTGGCTGTCAGCGATCACAGCCAGCGCTGCAGAGACCAAGAGAGCTTTGCCTGGTGTTTTCCTGGCTTTTGGGAAACATTTGCTCACCAGATTTGCTAACTCTAAAAACTGCGAGCGAGCGTACACGAGAGGTGTGCTGATCCSGGGAATTAGCCAGGTGCTGCTCCAACAGATTGCAAGGCAGGAGTGCTCTGTTTCCTACAAATCAGTGCACTCTGTGAAAAGCTCACCCATTCTGCCCAAGATCGACAAAAATACCAGCTGATCAGAAACAAAACAGAAAAGATTTATGTTTGCAGCCTTRTGAAACAGAAGCTCCTGAGTTGGGATTGTTTTCCTCTCTCCCTTCTGAGCTCTGAGAGTCTGCAAAGACATCACCTTACAGAGCAAGGAAATAAGATTTAAGCACATCCGAAATAATAGAGCCCAGTTGCTATCACSTTGTGATTATCAGCACTGCTGCCAACAACCCAGGCTGGAGCCAGAGTCTCCTCAAACACCATAAATTCCCAGCTGCCTTAAAGAACACACACCTTCATCTGTCTCTGAAACCCTGCAAGGTCAGGGGAAGGCCCCTGCTTTGCTGCATACTCAAAACAAAAACTGTTCAGTGCAAATAAATAWATAAATAATRAAGTAGTGATATACTCAGATTTTCTGAATAATTCAAGTCCCATTCTTAACAGTGACAGSAATGCAGCAGAGGTTGCTGAGCTGGGGATGCTGAGACAACCCAGTGGTGGGGACAGGGTTTATGATCCATAGGATTTATATATTTATATGTATATTTTTATATTTATATATAAATGTATAATATAAAATACATTAAAATAATAAATATATATTTATATATCATATTTATATATCATATTTATATATCATATTTATATATCATATTTATATATCATATTTATATATGATTTGTAGCTTTATGATCTGTAGGAATCTATCCAAGCTGGGGTCTGGTTGATGAATGGCTCCTTTCCAGGCAGAGCTATTTGGGGTCTGGATGTTTACAACAGGATTTTCATTCCATACAAAGCATCACTGCTGCATTTTTTATTATCCCTTAACAGATATATCAACACAATACTTCCATAAAGTGTCCTTCCTTGTAAAATCCAGAAATACAGGGCCAAGTGTCCAGCAGCTTTACACACTTCCATGTGGGCATGTATTTGTGCACATACAAACATRTGCATGAGGAATTTATTTCCAAATGTGGCCACACATGTAACATAAACACTTTTAAAGTGAGGCATCCATTTTTATCACAGGGGAAAAAAATAWTTAATAGCAAAAGGCCTTTTTCAGCATTGTTAGGAACATCTGTAATCCCAACACTTGCAATCCCCAGCATTGACCATACAGTCACACTCAAACCTTGACACAGCAGCTCCAGCCAGAGAAGGAGCTCCACGAGGCCATTGATGACACAGCATTTGAGACAAAAATCTTACTTCATGTGGACACTTCACCAAACAATGCCCCAGAAATAATACTGAAAAAAGACAGGAAACAGTCCCACAATCATGAATATCTGACATAACAGTACATAATTCCATCCTCACTCAACACCTAAAACTGGAAGGCAACTTTGAAAACACTTCAGCACATGAGAAAACAAGGATGCACAGTAAGCACCTCTTCCAAAAAATCCTATTGGCTTTCCCCAGAAATTCTTCCTGCACAAATCCAGTGATAGTGCACCTAATCCTGCTGCTGATAAGGATATGGGATTGCTGTGAGTGCCTGGCTTGTCCTGCAGCCCTAAGCAGCAGTCCCTGGGCAGGGAGCAGAGCAGCTGCACACCCACACACACCCACATCCCCGCTCTCCCTCGGGCTGTTGCCAGGGCTCATTATCATTAATTATCACTCACAGACCAGAAAGAAGCCATTCAAACTAAACCCACAGAGTTCCCCAGCCAGCCCACAGTGCTGGTGTCCAGGTACAAGCTACATTAGTCTAAACAAGTGAACATTTTAACACAAAGGCGAGTTARGGTGTTCCAGCACTGAGCTCTCCAAAGCTCCTCTCCCATAGCAGATTTCTATCAGGACATGCTCAGCACTCTGCTTGTTGGATAATACACTATTTATTTTTTTTTTAATATAATTTCTGTCAAAGATTTTGTTCACCTTTGCCCTGGGGGAAGGGTGCTGAAATTTCTTTGCAGGGCATTGTTTCATCAGGTGAGGACTGAGGAGCTTCACAGCTGAACAGAGCAGGAGAGGGACAGGAGAGAAGGGACATCAGTGACCATCAGTGACCATCAATGGCCATCAACAGCCATCAGTGACCATCAATGGCCATCAGTCACCATCAATGGCCTTCAGTGACGATGAACAGAACATCAGCCCCAAACCTCCCCCCTGGCCTGGTCAGACACTCCTGGTCTGGGAAAAGAGAGATGAGGAGCAGGACCTGATCAGCATCAGAGGGGAAGAAATCCAGATCCAACAGGAACCCAAATCCTGAGAACTGCACAACGTTGGACCAATGAACATTGAACCAATAAAGTCCTCTGGGATTTGACTGTATAAAGTTTGGGGGAAAATCTTGTAAAATCCATGTGCCATGGAATGATTTTCTCTGCACACCCGGGCTGTGTGTGGACCAGATGATTTCTGCGGCACATCCTGGCCAGAAAATAAAGCAATGCCTTGACTCTCTAACATTAAAAATGTTGTTGGAGAGTTTTTGTTTTTCCCAGTTTCAATGAAATGCCCATCCCCCTGCATCTCCTGTACCTGGAGTTAACTGCTTACCTCCTGAACCCTCACTGCCTTCCTAATGAGGTGGGCAGTCAGCTATTCCCAAATTCCTTGTTCTAACCTCCACCGAGTACTGCCATTAACTAATAACAGAGCAGGAAGGGGTGGAAAGCTGTTTTTTTTAAGCACGCTATTCACATAAGCCTAGTTTTTGCTGAAAGAGCACCAAAAATAAACCCCTCAAGAATTCAGTCTCTYATATTCTCACAGCTTATACCTCCACTCGGCTTCAATAAGCCAGCAGCAATATTGCATGCCCAGACTCCGTATCACTGGGATCACTGGGGCTCGAGCAAAGCAGGAATTTAGCCAGCACCTACTTAATTCCAAATTCATTTAATATATCCATACCCCCTCCACAAATAAGCCTTACAACATTGTGAGTCAATCAAGCCAGGCACTAGTGAAATATTTTTTAAAAAACCCTTAAATCTAATAGAAGATTACTGTGCTCAACCRTAGAAACAATTTTAAGCCTAAATTTGGCAAGAGACATTAGTTTTATACAGAGCTAAATTATTTACAAGTGTCCAGGAAATACAATTCAGTAATTACAGCTCTATTAGCTGGATGCAAATGAAGCAAGGGGCAAAGTTTATTTTCCAGTGGGTGGGTGATTCAGCCTGGSCACCCTCCACAGCCCAGCCCTGCTGCAAGGACAGGCTTTGCTGAAGGCTGACCCAAATCCAAGAACCAAAGGTGCTCAAAGCACCTGGCTGATGGTGACAAGGACTTGAAGCTTTCAAGTGCTGACACGTGGGCATATTTGGGAGGCACCAGTACCTGAGGAGGCCAAGCTTTTGAGGAGCTCCAGTCTCTTTCCAGCACCAACAGGGAGGTTTGATTTTCCAATTTTGCTGAAGCCAGCACTTTTAGAAACAATCTGGCTTATAAGATTTATTTCTCTAGTTAGGCTTAGTTTAACCTTGCTTTGGGGAAGGGATTTTTTTTTTTTTTTTTAGGAAATGTGGCATCACTCTACAGAGATGGGGTTAATGTATCAACAGTCTGGGAGTAGCCAAAAAATACCCAGAGAGATAAACAGCATCACTGGAACATCACCAGAACATCAGCAGCCACCTACAAACATCTACCCCAGAGCCTCTGGCAGAGCTGGAGACATCCAGGCTGGAAAAAACTCATCAAGAAAATCAAGGGATGAGGATCTAATGACCATCAGAGGTGAAGAAATTCGGGTCCAATAGGAAAGTGAATCCTGTGGGCTGCTCAACTCTGGACCAATGGACGCTGAAACAACGCATCTCTGTGAGTTTGGGCTGAATAAAGTTTGAGGGAAAAACTGGTAAAAGCATGTGTGTTTGGAATATTTTCCTTGGCACATCCTGGCCAGTAAATAAAGTAATGCCTGATTCTCTATCACTTCAAATRCAGTGTYAGAGGGGTTTTATTTTCTTCCCARTTTTCAGTGACACCACAAGCACAGCTTCAGACTCTGAGAGCTTCCAGACCRTCCCCACCCTGGGCTATCTCTCAGGATGCATCCAGGGCACAATTTTTGCAAGACCTTTCCTCCTGGCTGAAAACAGAACTCAAATGAAATGAAGCTAAAGCCTATCATCTGTACACCCCACAAAAAAGACACCATCATCATTGTGAATGAAAACCTGGAAGCCAAGCAGGAGGCAGAGTAACCTCTGCTCCCCATCGCRCTCTCTGAAAGCGCTGCACTCAGCTGACAGCACAAATGGATTTGATAATGCAGCAAGGGAGAAATGTATAGTGGGACAACATTTCCAGTGCAGCATTCTCCRCCCCCACATTTTCCACAATAATTAATAACCAAAGCTGTTAATGTTTAAATGATCCACGCTCTCCAGTGCAGTCAGCAATGCCTCAAGAGGCTTTCCACTGGGGCTAGGACTATTAACTGTGTGGATGCCTGAGGATACAAACTGTTCAAGAGATGGAAGGACATTTCTATGTTGTATCCAAACATTTAGGAACTTTTCTTTTAAAGCTGAACTAGCTTAATAAAGCATTTTGAGTTCCTAAGTTTTGAGTAAACGTCCAGGTACTGCAGGGTTAAAGGAAAAATAGGTTTCTCCCAACCCTCAAGTCCTAATAAACATTATCTATTGCTCTTTCCCATTCCAACAGGGCCAGAGCATCCAACCTATTTCCAGTCTCCCCAGCAAATGATTATCCAGGGAGTGCAGGCAGGGATCAGCCAACCCCAGGAACGCTGAGCAGCAGGCAGGGAGAAGCTTTCTCTAGTTTCCCACAGCACCAGAAACTAAATCACTCCCAAACATGGCTCCAGGACTCTGTTTTTTGTTTATTTGCTTAAGTCCTTGGGAACCTCTGCAGTTACCAGCACACTTGTCAGCAGTTATGGCGAGAGGGTATTTTAGCATGGAATTACAACCACGATAATCACCAGYTTTTCCTGCCCTGCCTTCTCCAGCCCCTCCCTGCCCACTCCCCCACCCCAGGATTAACACAGCCRAATGAAACTTTCAAGACTAAAGCCATTTCTTTTTGTGTTTTTTTTTTTTAAGCTTAATTTTCAAAGAGCTGGGAGTACGGAAGTTCATCCCATATGTGTTTCCCYATCTGTCCCCCTTGCAATAAGTTTTGAAAGCAGTAATTCCAAGTGGCTGTGACAGCGGGGCAGCGGGGCAGGAGCCACCAGGGAAAGGCGCCTGGCTTCCCTCACCTCCCACCASGGCCAAGGCTGGCTCTGAGCTCACACCTCATTAGACAGCACAAACCCACAGAGGAAATCAATTACCAGATAAAAGTCCATCGGAAACCAGCCTTCAATCATCCTGCTGCTCACCCAACTGCTCGATTGGTAATTCTTCTGACAGCCGGATAACGAGGGCTGCGTGGCCCTTCCTTGGGCAGCACAGGAGTAAACACACCAAAAAAAGCCATCCTGGTCTCCTGCAGGCTCACCCTGGCCCTGCACTGAAAGGGATCAAGGGCAAGGCATGTTTGAAATGGTCACCAGACATCAACAAGAACTCAGGGACTTGAAGGATTTGTTTTGTAGCTGGATAGATTTACAGCCATGAGATTGATTGTAAACACGCACAAAAAGATGGATGTGTCTTCCACCAGGCAAAGTTCAATCTATTCAAACCAATACTTTGGAAAATGCTGAACTTTTCCTGCATGTTTTGGTCTCTCATTCCTTTTCTTGGTTGCTTGAGATGCCAGGAATGTGGTTAAAGATCACTATTTAATGTCTTTGCAGGATGACCYGGACACTGCAGCCTGCCCACTGCTGAAGTTCCCCACCTCAGAGAACAAAAAAACCCTCCCTATTATCACAGAATATTTTGATTTGGAAGGGACCCATCAAGGAAGGATCATCAAGCCCAACTCTTAAGTGAATRGTCCAGGGGGAATCAAACCCACGAAATAAACTCCACTCAGCCACAACTGCTTTCTCCACACAGCTCAGAGCCAGCAGTATCAGCTACACTTTCAAACAAAACAAAAACCAACAAAAAGCAAAATAACCTTAAGTGCCTTGCTAACAGCTGGGCTCTTTCTTTTTCCACTTAGGGACTCATTTCTCTAAAACAGAGGCACCATTCTTCAACGTAAGACTTCAAATACATGGAAAATCTGAACCAGACCTATCACACCAGGCTACAGTTTCCAGCAGGATGGTTTAATGGGCTCGTTGAAAGCATTCTTCAAATGTTTCATTCCTGCCATTCCTTTCCCTTCATGGTTCTTCTTTATGGACAGATGCATGGGAAATGGGGTAAATTTGGGTCCACAAGGATCAAGAAGGTACGCCCAAGCATGCCATGTGCTCTGTGTGTTTATTGGCAGGGCTGCAGATGGATTTATTTCTGGCTTTTGTGACAGACATGGCACTTGCAGCTCAAACAGACAAACCCAGCCTAGCTGCAGATGAGCAGGGGCTGACTGAGCCCATGCCAGGGTTTCCTGGCTGGGCTGGCAGCGTGGGCTGTGCAGCTCCACAGCTCATGGATCACTTTGTTGGAAAATATACCAGTTTAAAAAATCTTGACTTAACTTCAGTCAAAGATCTTGTTGGCCTTTGTGCTGGGGGAAGGGAGCTAAAGTTTCTTTCCAGGGCATTGTTCCACCAGGTGAGGCCTGAGGAGCTTCACAGCTCAACAGCAGCACTAAAAATAAGGATCATGAACAGTCATCAAAAACTATCAATGACCATCAATGGTCATCAGTGACCATGAACAGAACATCAGCCCCAAACCTCCACCCTGGCATGATCAGACACTCCTGGTTTGAGAAAAGAGAGATGAGGAGCAGGACCTGATCAGCACCAGAGGGGAAGAAATCCAGATCCAACAGGAACCCAAATCCTGAGAACTGAACAACGTTGAACCAATGAACATTGAACCAATAAAGTTCTCTGTGTTTGACTGGATAAAGTTTGGGGGACATACTGTAAAATCCATGTGTCATGGAATGATTTTCTCTGCACACCCAGGCTGTGTTGGATGAAATTATTTCTGTGGCACATCCTGGCCAGAACAACATCCTGGCCAGAAAATAAAGTAATGCCTTGACTTTCTAACATCAAAATGTTGTTGGAGAGTTTTTGTTTTTCCCACAGTTTTGGTGACAACTTGGGTCCCTCTACACAAGCATTTTCTCTCTGTGGAGCAGCTAGGGAGTGCATCTCCCTCAAAAGGAATAACTGGGAAGTAAAATTTAGTAAATGCCTTCTCTAATTGAGGGGGGAGACAGGGTCTCTGGCCAGCCAGCAAAATTTGCCTCTGCTCCCACCAACTTCTCCAGGATTCATGTATCACTGGTATTTGTTTAATGTATATTTGTGTAGATATAAATATGTACAGTTTTTATCTTTCAGGTTGAAAGCTTTAAACAACCCGTTCCCTTCCCAACTTCCCACAAAAACAACCCTTCAGCAGCACAATGGGACACAACCAGGTTTCSAGCAGATGAATGTCTAAGTGTGTGAAACTCAGTACAAGGAATTCAAATCCCAACTCTTGGGCATCTCTTCCCAGATGTGCAGTTCACAGGCATCCTACCTAAGTGCAGGTGTGTCACCATCAGAGAAGGTCTCATGAAAAGGCACTATTACAGTGGAAAAGTCTTCTTTATAGGCATTACCTATAAATAATTTTCTGATTTTTGCACTGTTATTTGTGACTACAAACTCAATTCTTCTGCTCTTCAGCACAGTGAAGACACTGGAATTGAGCCATCAGTTATACAGAGAAAAGCTCAAGGAGTTGCRAAGTGCTTGAATGATGGAGATTCTACAGCAGGGGTGGTTCTGCTCACATGAAGACAAACTGCACGAACTCAGCACAAAAAGATGAGGTCGGGATTAAGAAATGACTGTGGCTTTAGCAGTGCTCTGCCTGAGTAAATCCAAGTCGACTCTCAACCTTGCAGCATCATTTTTCTGTGTTGCTCACACCAAAAAAAAACATGCCTAGGTATCTGGGCAGGGGGTGGGGAAGGGAGAGGATAATCAGGTGGGGACGACAGGGGAGGAGCAGCCACAGCACAGTTGTAGAATCCGGAGCTGAAATACATTACAGTCTGCAGAAATCATCTCGTGTAACTGGTAGTACAAATTGGCTTTAAGAGACAACTCAGCTGGCACATGTATTCCCTGCTGAACAGTGATACCTATTCAAATGATCAAAACCTGTCAGTTCTTAAATTCAGGAAAAATCCCAGACCTCAGAAACAGGCAAATGAAAAAAAAAAAAAAAAAGTTCAAAAGCAGTAAGACAGCAAATGTTACTCTCAGGACCAATCTCTCTGATACGCCTCCAGCTTGCTAACAGCATTCTAATGCCACAGGCACGTTGCTTTCCTTTGCCCTCATATTTTATTTCAGTGAAGCCCTGTCCTAATAACTGATTACCAAATACCAAACAAGCTGTAGTGTTATCTTGCTGCCTGGTGAAATATTTAGGTCCATTTAAGTGCCATGCAGAAATGAGTCTGAATATATGGGCTGCAGCAGGCAGAAATAGGAGTTTTGCATTCCGAGACAGGAATATCCTATTGAGACCCATTCCTCACTCCCGGAAAGCGCTCGTGCCCTCTCTCCAGATCAATGCAAAGCAGGTGCTGTTGCCATAGGATAAAATGCCTCCTTCACATTTAATGTGGAAATTACCATTCCTCCACACATTCACGGTGGAGGAGGATGGTGAGTGCCAGCCCCCATGCTCCAGCCAGGCTCACCTGTGTAAAACACCACAAAAAAGGAGTGTTTGCTCTTTTGTACAGCGAAAAGAATCAGCCTACAATATACCAGGCTCCTTACAATCATGGTAACATCCTCCTTTCCAGTTTAATTTTTCAGGAATATACAAACAGATTTTAAAAAYTATTTTAAAGTCATTTTAAAAAATGACTGGTTTTATGGGGCTACTGTCCACTGTTCCAAATCAAGCCCCACATTTTCAGAGCTGTGACATGCATTAACTTGTTTCAGCATTTTCTCAGGGCATTCAGACACACAAAAAAACAGTGTCCAGAAGAGASAGCAGCAGCTTGAATTCAGTCTAGGGCTTCATGTTTCTCCCTGCTCCCTCCTGTGTGTTCATAGCACCTGAGGATAGATGGGGAGTGGGAACAACCCACTGAGACAATTTCCACACCATAGAAGCAATTTTTTTCCCCACYCAAAGGAAAATAAAAAATTCCAAATTTGGCCCCCAATCCTTGCGTGCTTCCAGATTGCAAAACACTCTCTGGGTCTGGCAGTGAGGATCTAAAATAGCCTTCAAACACCAGTCCTTGAGGGATCTCCAGTCCAACTGCTCAGGGTCAGGAGAAGCATCCAAATGTCTAAATCACGCTCCAGAACAAGTGCTTGTGCCACGGCAGTTGCAACACACCTGCAAGTGAGGATCTGAACACACTGCTCTGAAGGGCATCGTTTCAATTTTCATGAAGTATCCAAAATTTCAGTGCCTGAAGCCCCACATTTGCAGCAGCTGCACAAGTGGAATCATCAGTGATTCACAGGCTACTGTCCTTTCAGCAGAGCCCTCTCTGGTCTTTCGTGTGAGACAGATAGTTAAGTTTGACTTTATTTGCATCCTGCTTGCCAAGGCCTGTGAATTGGGAATTAATAGCTCCCACTGTTCCCACATTGCAGCCAATTTTACTGCATTCACTCCAGCACATATCAGTGCACAGAGGTCAGATGCAATTTTAATGAGAACCTCTACTGTTCTATTTATTTTAATACCTTTATTGCCCCATCAAATTTATAATAATTAAACATATTATAATTACGGTGAATTATATAGTCTTCTTAAATGTATCCCCCTTATTTTATAATCAATTAAAATTAATAAAATAGATTGTAAAAACTCATGTCTGGTGTATACTAATGCCTGCCCCTCATCATTACACAAAGTTCTACTTCAGTAACAGCGAGCTACAAAGATTTCTGTACTATCAGRAGGTCTATAATAATCCATTTTCTTTACTGATCCTCTGATACCTCCCTCCCTTCTGCAGAGCACCATTAATGCCTCAGTTTGGCAGGCTTCTTGCAGAGCCAGAGGAGGCCTGGCTGCAGAGGGAGCTGAGGTGGCACCAGGTACAGGCAAAGTGTCCCCATCCATGTGACAGCAGCTCCCAGCTATGGATGAGCCCTCTGCTCCTGCTGGGCAGCACCTGGGACGGGTGGTATCCTCACTGCCAGACCCAGAGAAGGTTTTGCAGTCTGGAAGTATGCAATGATTGGGGGCCAAATTTGCAATTTTTTATTTTTACTTTGGTTGGGGGAGAAATTTGGTTTGCTTCTGAGGTGTGGAAATTGTCTCAGTGGGTTGTTCCCATTCCCAGGARTGGGATCCCCTTCCCTTCCCAGTCTGGATTTCCCACTCACTCCACTGCTGAGAAAATCAGCACTTTCTCAACTAAATCAAACTGTCCTGCACTCTCTTGTTTCCTCACTTCCCATCACCTACAGSCTTTGTGCTTTCACAGCTGCTCAGCCATCTCCATCCAGGCCCTGGCAGCCCTGCTGGGTGTTTCCTTGGCAATTATGTCTCTTCAGTTGCTGAAAGCATCAGAAAATGACCCCAGAAGACCTCCTTTCTCCGTAAGAGCAAGAGGGAGCGGGCGGAATCACAGAGGTAATACAATTTTCAGTGTAAGTACATTAGCTCGTGGAACTCCTCACCACAGAGTCATCCCAGGGCAAACAGTTTGACAACCACTCGGTGCCTGCTCTGCACAGCTCGGTACTCACCAGCAGCAGAGAAAGAAATGGCAACAAATGTCACCCACTGGGCCAGGCTTGCCTTTTCTTCTCCCGTTTTGGGGTCATTCTGCGGGAGAAGTATCTGGAAAATGAACTGCCAGGAGAAATGATGCTGTGAGCTCTGGGGAGCCAGAGCTGCAAGGTGAGGACTCGTTTCTCTGCCTCTGCCCGAGCAGAATGTGCTTGCAGAGCTGTACCATCTCACTGCAGAGCCAATGCACCAAGGTCTTCAAGAAAATCAACAAGCACTCTCTAAAACATCACCCCAGAATTTCTGTGAAGCTTTGAGATGGAGCTAACAAGAACTCTCCTCCCCCTTAATTTCCCTGGGAGCAGCTTGGCTTATTCATTATTAATTACACAAATATTACACAAATCAAAACTAACTTGCTCAACTTTGTGACCGAGACAGCACAGTACCAGCAGTACTCACTGGATTTTGCTTTTGTCACTCTGCATGTGCAGTTTAGTTTCCCTATCTTTCACTGTTTTAATGTTTGAGGGGTGGTTGGATGGATTTTGGCTGGGGAATTCCCCAGGCCAAGCAGAGAGGAATCCTTTTGGTCCGTGTTTCTGCAGCACCTGACACAGCAGTTCCCCATGTTGGAAAATACACCAGTTAAAAATATTGATGTAATTTTAGTCAAAGATTGTGTTCACTTTTGTCTTGGGGGAAGGCACTGAAGTTTCTTTGCAGGGCATTGTTCCACCAGGTGAGGCCTGAGGAGCTTCACAGCTCAACAGAGCGGGAGAGGGACAGGAGAGAAGGGACATCAGTGACCATCAGTGACCATGAACAGAACACCAGCCCCAAACCTCCCCCCTGGCCTGGTCAGACACTCCTGGTCTGGGAAAAGAGAGATGAGGAGCAGGACCTGATCAGCATCAGAGGGGAAGAAATCCAGATCCAACAGGAACCCAAATCCTGAGAACTGCACAACATGGGACCATTGAACCAATAAAGTTCTCTGGGTTTGACTGTMTAAAGTTTGGGAGAAAATAGTGTAAAGTTTATGTGTCCTAGAATTATTTTCTCTGCACACYCRGGCTGTGTRTGGAYRAARTKATTKCTGTRGCACATCYTGRCCAGAACAACATCGTGGCCAGAAAATAAAGCARTGCCTTGACTCTCTAACATTAAAAATGTTGTTGGAGAGTTTTTGTTTTTCCCGAAGTTTCSGTGACACCCAGCMCTTGGCATAACCAGCTCAGGTCTAACTCAAGCACGATGTGAGCAAGGGCTCCTTGAAACCACCTGATTTTCCCAGCATCTCAGGGCACTGGAGCAAAAGGCTGGACGTGCCTGGTATCACCTCCTAATGTGCCTGGCCAGCTAATGGCAGCCACTTTAATGATGACACAACGCAGATTGCAGACCCTTTTAGCACTTGTCAGGCTGCCTCTCTCCTCCTGACACGGCTCTGCGCTCAAATGCTCTTTTCCCTGTCAGCTTTGGGGCGCGATCGGAGCTGCTACCCATCGCAGTCAATGAGTGTGAACTTCCTTGTGCCACGGGGCCCCTCCACCATGGCCTGGGCGTGGGAGGTGGCACTTGTCACCCTGCCAGCTCCACGGCTCGGCACGGCCCGGGCTGAGAGCAAACCCCGCACTGCCATCGCAGCGAGCGCGCACCGAGGGTGATCTGCTTACTCACAGGCAGCCTTTTATTTTTAGCCTGGTTGGAGGAGGCGGTGGTTGTGTAAATAGAGGCTGCTCGCAGTGTGAGTGAGAGCGGTGCTGTCAGAGCGGGGAGAGAGCATCCCTCGGCACGGCTGGG
>NW_026623898.1:19519-31647 GCF_030028575.1 Malurus melanocephalus | reverse complement strand
GAGACCTTCAAGATCATCAAGTCCAGCCTATGGCCCAACATCTCCTTGTTACGGATCAGTAAAACCTTATAAAACATGGGCTTTGCTACCCTTGTAAAACCCCTGCTCTCCCCTGGTACATGAGAAAAGCTCATGAGGAGAAAAATAATGAATTTCTACCYGTGAGAGTGTGGTATCAACAGAAGTAAGAAATTTAAACAATAGAAGGAGAAAAACAGCACCAAGGCTGCACCTGGTGTTTTTCTGAATGCTGAACACTTATGCTATAGGTGGCCAGTAGTAGTGTGCTGTAGTTAAATAATAGCCAATGAATCTATTGTAGTAGTTTAGTAGCCAATGAATATGTAACATGAATTATAACATACAGTAGTGTATAAATCAGACTGATTATTGGAATAAATGGCTTTTAGCCCTTTTACAAGGTACTGACTGTGTGTGTGTGTGTCATGGCCACCCCAAAAATGACAGCTCCTCATCAACCAAAGCATGGCACTGAGTGCCATGTCTCATCTGTTTTTAAACACRTYCAGGGAKGGTGRCTCCACCACCTCCCTGGGCAGAAAATTCCAGCGTGTGATCACCCTTACAGTGAAGAATTTTTYCTAAAATCCCTSGRCACAGCTTARGGCTGGAAGTACTCCAGAGCCAGACACCAACAGGAGCACAGCCCATGGCCACGGGAGCCCTTTTCTGCACAGAGCCAGCACCCAGGGGCTGGGCTCACTGCTTCCAAGGAAAGAAATCAAACCACCCCAGCCCTGCACAGCAGGATCTCAGAAGGGCCTTTAGCACCCAGGTGTTTCCTCTTGGTAAAATACACACTCATGAAGCCTTTATCAGCCTGGAAGGACAAGTCATCTTTGCAGGCAGCACCTACCCCGTCTCCTGATGCAGTCTCTACAGCAGGAGTTCCCAGAACAACTTTGGAGAAAGCTTGAGAAGTGCTGGTAGACTCCAAGCTGCTGGGAGGAGGGCAAGGTTATTGTACCTTGAGGGGTTGAAAACTGGTATCTTTGATACTCTGAGCAAATCTCCAGTGTCACTACTCCTGCTTGCTGACACATYTCCTTGCTTCCTTTCTGCAGCAGGAGGTCGAGCTGCTCCTCAGCACTTGTGTCAGTCAGGGAGTAATAACCAGCCTAGGGAAGAACAGGCTGGGCTCCCACCACAYACTCACTATTTCATCCACCTTCCCAAAGAACAAACACATAAAGTATTTGCAAGCATCTTCCCTGACTGCAGGTACATGCAATATGCCTTGCAGTTAATCCTGAGCATGCCAGCACCAACATTTCCCATTTATGGGCTCAGACTTCTATTTCCTCTCCCTGAGTTATTCCTCACCCTCCCTGCCACAGCTCCATCCTTCTGAGCATCCCTCCCAGGCCCTGAAACAGCACATCTCTGCTTTCCAGCCCAACAGGCACACTTCACTGCTCAAAGCATTACCCTTCTTCTGAGCCTAATAATATCTGAAAGCAATAAATAAATTCATTGTGCTCAAAATGAGTAGGCTTGGGAGAGTTTGTGRTGCTGAGGAGGATCCCCATCAGGCAGGACCATGACAGTTTGTGCACGTCCTGCTGCTGGTGGTGCTCTCAGCCCTCCTGCTCCTGGCACACACACCCTGCATCCCGCAGATTCCTGCCACCGCTCRTGCAAAGTTACTTTCCAATGTGACAGCTTGCTTTTAGTGGATTTTTAAATGGCTGGCTAATCCTACTAGCTGTATTTAGTTAATCTGGAAACAAGAAAAGACGAGGACGGGGTCTTGCTGTGTGTCCAGCAGGCTCCAGAGKATGTGCAGTTCAAACAGGCAGAGGCATTTCTCCTTCAGAGCCAGTGCAGTTCTTCACTCTGCATTAATGGGAATTGGGAGCCCTCATACGTGTACTTGATGTGTACCCTAACACATGCTTCAAATCCAATGGCAGCAAGGCTCCAGTTGGAAACTCTTTCAAGAGAATCATTAAGTACGTGCATAAATCTTGCTAAGAGTCAAGCCTGTGTTTTGAACTCTAGCCACTGATGGTTCGAATCCAAATTTATAGCACTTCCAAGCTTCCTTAAAAGGGGGAAAAAAAACCCCTGCAATAAAATTAATGATCACTTGTGTTTACATTTCTGTTGGTGCATTTCAACAAGTAAGATTATATCCACGTATTCAGAAGTCAGAGGCACATTCCTCATAACTCTATCAGCTCAGGTCTGTCTTCCAGGCCAGGCTTTTGTGCTCAGCTCTGCACTCAGTTTGTAAAATGCTTGTCCTGTGCACCCCTCGCTTGGAGTCACACTAACAACAGAGTGTTATCCATGTGTGCAGAGTACACATGGATAAGCAGAGCCAGAGAGAGACAAGGCACCATCAGATGTGTCACCACCATCTCGAGATGTCCATCCAGCAGCTCTGAGCTTGGCTCTGCATGTTTGGAGCAAGAGAAGGAGGCTGTTCCTGTGCTGCCAGGTCAGGCTRTCAGAGCTACTCCGAAATAAAACCACGTCCCAAAAGCATCTAAATATCCACACAACTCTTCCTGCTCTGCTATTTCCTGGCACTGCAAAAAAAGTGGAGTTCAAACAACCGTCGTCCATCTGGGAATACACTTTGTGACTTCTTACTACATATTATTTCATCCCACAAGTATTTATCCCAGACCAGGACAAGGATCTGCTTGCAGACATTGCTATCAGATTTGTGTCCCAGAGAAAGCAGTGTCCCCTTTTCCTCGTTTCTTGCCCTCCTTTCAAACTCTCATTTCTATTTTTTTGTAACGGTGAGGAGATGAGGAGTGAAAACCTCCCCATCCTCTTCCACAGCAGAGCTCCCCAACAGCTCCCTGCCCCTCCCAAAATGTGGAGGTGCTGATGGTGCATTACACGCCAGCAAATCTGCTCTCACCAGTGGTGTTTCACAGTGCTGGCCAGCTCCCTGGCTTTAACCTGGGCAGCTCTGGTGTCCCCAATGGCCTCAAGTTTGACAGGACCTGAACTAGGAGTCCCCCCAGCAAAGGAGAAGAATGAATGTTCTGCCTGCATGAATTATTCAGAACTCCTTGGCATTCCAGAAGGAAACACGTCAGGCAGTTGGATCCAGAAAGAATATAAATATTCCCTTATTTATTCACAGACGACTTGCTCATTCTTCCAACATTAAAGTACATGAGACAGAGCAAAGCATTCTATACCTGACATAAATAATTTCTATTTCTTAAAGAGCCTCTAGCCCTACAAACAATAAGACAAATAAACTAATAGAAGTTAAACCTATTATCATAAACTTTATTAGAAAGAGGTCCTGACCTCTTGGGGTGGAATGCAGACCCTATTAAATATAGTTGAAAATATATCCTGGTTTGGCAGAAACTCAGTTTTCACTTCTTACCAAGCAATGTCAGAAGTGAATTTATGCCTCAGTTAGTTCAAACATTGGACAGAGAACAAGGCAGGGCTGCATGACGAAGATAAAATCCTGGCTTGGCTGAAGCTCATGGCAGCGTGCCCATCAGCTCCCAGGGAGCTCCCCAGCTCCTGGAATCACAGCGGAAGCCAAGGAGCTCCTTCCTTCCCGGGGATGCACCCTGGTGCTCATCCCTCATCCACCACAGGGCTTCGGGACACATGAGGAGAAGGAAAAGCTTTGAGAAGATGAGAAATATTTTCTTAGTCATGCATTTCAGTGCCATTTGGGAAAGTCGTGCTCGCTGCCTGTTGCAAACTGCCTGTGTAGCCTTGGGACGCTCACTTAGCGCCTTTTCCAGAGTTTGCACTTGTGAAATGCTCGGGAAGGCAGCAGCTCCCTGCACAGCAGGGCAGGGATGGTGAATCAGCAAAGAATGGCATCCAGCACAAAGGAATTAAACCAGGATGGGGACTGGCCATCACGGCTGGAATTTTCTCACCCGGCTGCAGCCAGCTCCTGCTGCCAGGGAAGAGAGGCATTTTTGGGCAGAATTTGGCTCCCTTTCATCACCTGATGGGAGTCACCTTCACAAGTCCTCAGCCACACAGGGACAACAGCCTTTCAACAACTGAATTTGGGCAAGATAAACTCTCCCTTCAATAACCAGAAACAAAATTACTGCTCTGTGGTCTCCAACATTCAAAACATGTCCAAAGCCTCCAAAGCTGCTCATTCAGTGCTGGCTCAGGGTGCAGCCCTGAGTTCCTCAGAGCARGTCACAAACTTGGCATGGAAACAACAGGATGGGGCCATGTAATAAAACTGAACTTGTGTCCTYTGTGCGCAAATCTCTAGCTGAAAAAAAACTCAGCCTTCCCCTCCTCACTCTGGAGGGCCTGGCTTTGCACCTCAATGGTCTTGAAAAATGGAAAAGGTCTTTATTTTTGTTTTCCCGAGAGAATTATTTTTAAAATCGCACTTTTCACATGTGAAGGTTTTTAGTAGCATGACCTCCATTATTAATCAGAACAGAATACAAAACATCTTAAAGTAACCCTCCTAAATAGCAATGTTTATCTACTGAAAGAGGCAATTAGGGAGGCTCTGGGTTCTAAAAGCACTGAATACCATTTCCAGTTAAATGCAAGGACATTCATTTCAACTGTCATTTCTCAGGGAGGATTGGAGCTAAAACCATTTGGGTAACAAACCTGTTCTGTGCCTATTCCCAAAGTCACCTCTCAGCCCTGCAGCCCTTGGCCCCMTCCAGCCTCTCCCCAAACCCACAAACACCCAGGTGTCTCTGTGCCATCAYAGGAACATTCCCCAAACTTCCCTGTTTATGATTTTATCTCCCCCCTAATTACAGCTGAAATAACATAATAAGATTTGCGCTCCCTGTTCGAGTCTGATATATTTAATAGATTTTTCAAGATTGGTTTATCCAGCTATGTCAAAATGACAGCCCCACTTAATGTTAATCAGAGGTTGCGTGTGAGCATCAGCACTAAGCTCTGCACAGCTCAATGGAATTATCAGAGTTGCGAGACACYGTCGATATGTTTTGATCTCTGTGTCAAATGAATTTGGTTACTTGTTAATTTTTTCCCTTTATGTTTCACTGCTGTTTAATTGTTTTGTCATCTGGGTGTACTGTGCTCTGTCTAATTGCAATATTGGATGTTCAGGCAAATCAGAGGGCACGGTGTGACATTCSTTGTCACAGAGAATCAGGTGTTTTCTCATTACCTCTGTACCAGCAGCACACAGGAGTGTGCCTGCAAAGCCCAGCTCCAGCTTCCAAGCAGCTGTTAAAAATCATTCTGACGTTTCTCCAACATCTCTCAGCTACCAAAAAATAGGATTAAACAACCCAGAGCGCTTTGGCATTAAACGGTGAGAACTACCTGAACTTCAAGCACTGTTYAGCCAGCCTGAGAACTCCACTGTGCACACAAGTCAGGGGCAAAGGGGAGAAGGCTTTGAGCTCTTGTACAGAGCTCAGCAAGGCCACTCTTCCCTGCTCAAACACTTGATGAGAATGGGCTGGGCAGAATCTCCCCTTCCCCAGCACTGCACAGCTGCCTGCAGCCCACCAGTGCAGCCCACSAGTGCAGCYCAGCTRTGGTGTCCCCCAAAACAGCAGCCYTCTAATCTYAGAAATAGGGGGTGACCAGCATGGAAAATCCTCTGAGCCACTCATTAAATGCTAATGCCTACTCTAATAGCACCAAACCAATCCCCATTCTCCATGGACTTCAATTAGAGCATGATGATGTCCCTAAGGAACCCCCATGTAGTGTAAATCCCCAGAGCAGTGACATGGGGTGACCRTAATTTTTTTCCATCTCAAAACTCTCCAACAAGGGCTGATTTTGTTTTAAACAAGTGTTTATTTCTATTGACACAGAACCAYGGAATCACAGAATTGAATTGGTTGGAAAACACCTCTCAGACCATCAAGTTCCATTGTTYCTCCAGCACTGCCAAGGCCRGCAATAGCCCCTGTCCCCAAGGGYCACAWTCACATGTCTTGAACATGACACTTACTAAGGTCACCATGAGGAACTCGGTCAGGCCTGCATTTAGGTCCCTACTTTATCAAAATTCACCATGTGGAAATGGATTCAGAGATGTCAGCACACAGATCCAGCAYTCAGGAGGCGGTGTCTGGCTGCAAACACAATTGGCATTTTCATCCCAATACTCCAAATTTGGCCCATCACACAATATATTTTAATTTAACATAAACAAACAGGCAGAAGAGGAAGCTGAAGACCAAGCAGCTGAAAGACAACCCTGTTTGATCCTTGTCACTGTCAGAATCTTTGAGAAGTGTCAGGCAAGCCAACACATGGTCTGTCCATCGTGAGATTCTCTTTGGATTGACTGACACATCACATGAAGCACTTGCAGTTAATTTGGGCTTAAAGCATCACCAGTGGATTCTTAAAACTCACCTACTATGGTCTGCTTTGCTTAGCCTGGCCAATAGTTTTACAGAACCAATATATGCTTGCTCCTGATGCCAGATGAAATCATAACTTGSATATAATATCTGAATGTATCTGAGAGGCCAGAGAAAATAGGTTGGGGTCAATTATCAGAAACACACYAGTAATTTTATTTACTCCTCTAGGGCTAAGATGAAGAATGCTTCCTGGGGCAAAAGAGCCAGAAAATAAGTCTGATGGATTTGGGGGTTGCAGGTTTTCTTCCCTAATTCCAACAATCAGCACATCCACTGTCCTGACATCTGGGTTTCAAATGTTCACTGAATATACAAATTTTTGCACATTGCAGCCCAAACGGGCCTTTCTTTAACAACCCACTCCAGCAAAAATCTCAGTCCAGGAAAAGCAGAGTTGAAGGATCACGTTCACAAAGCTAACTAGGAACTGCTGGGCTGTGCTGCAGTCACCCAAGCTTTCAAATGACCTGGTCTCAGACTAAATTCAGATATTTAGAATTCAGGGAATGCCATGAGACTATTTCTGGGAATCACACCGACAATATGAATAAACAGGACCAGATCTCAGATGAGGAAAACTGAATTACATTTTAATTGAGCAGYCTCTGCCATGATCTTCCAAAGCTGGAAGTGGTGGGAGGAGGGGAGCTCAACTTGAATAACCTTTATAAAGCCTCAATTCTCGGAAAATTTTGAGCACGGGCTCTGTGAGATTTGAGTGCAGCCACCAGTGCTCAAACTGGACAGTTCAAAACAAAGAGCCACTTCTAAAACCACGAGACCTGAGACTCTACTCCAACAGCTTTATTCTGACGCATGGCTCAGTGGAAGCCAAATCCCAAACTGTTATCAGCAGCTCTCACAAGGTTTTGCTGTTTTGCTAAAGAACCCTTTAGATTCTTACTCTGCACCATCAAGCCGTATCTCAGAGCTCAGTTGGGGCTCAGTTCTRCACTGCACACCACAGCAATACCCCCACCAGTGTGCCTGGACATCAAACAAAAGCCCAAACCTGGTGGCTGCCCTGCTGCAGAGAGCTTTGATGAAACCCAGATCCTGTGATGGTGTTGTGGCTCTCAGCTCCTTGCTGGAGGTGATTTGGGGTTTGGGTTCCTCACAGAGCTCTGGGTGTGGGCTGCCTGAGCACTCTTGGGGCTCGTTTTCCAAGGGTTGCTGCAGGAGGAAGGGCTGTGCCCTGCGCCCCACTAAACCTCCCCTGCCTCACTGCCTGTGGCGACGCTTGCCTGACACAAACACTTTTCCCTCCCAGGTGAGCGTTTTGTTTTTCCCCCTTAACAAAACAGGAGGCAGCTGCTCKTATAGAAACCAATTTTGCTGGGTGCTGAAGTGGAATCTGTGTGCACACTGCAGACAGGGAATCAATCCATCACAGAATCACACAATGGCTTGGGTTGGGAGTGACCATAAAACCCAACCCGTTCCTCCGCCCCCTGMCATGGCAGGGAMACCTCCCACTGTCCCAGGCTGCTCCCAGCCCCAATGTCCAGCCTGGCCTTGGGCACTGCCAGGGATCCAGGGGCAGCCACAGCTGCTCTGGGCACCCTGTGCCAGGGCGTCCCCACCCTCCCAGGGAACAATTCCTGCCCAATATCCCATCCATCCCTGCCCCCTGGCAGTGGGAAGCCATTCTCTGTGTCCTATCCCCTCCATCCCTTGTAAAAAGTCTCTCTCTGTCTTTCTTGCAGGCTCCCTTCAGGTACTGGAAGGTCACCCCAAAGCTTCTCTTCTCCAGGCTGAACAATCCCAAATCTCTCTTCCTTTCCTCCCAGCAGAGGAATGCAGAAATAAAACTGCTCCCTCCGTGCTGGTCTGTGCAGCRAAGCACACACCAAATATTTCTAAAGCTTTCCCAGATCCAGGGGTACACCCAGTTTATGGCAAATCTGTGCTAAATCCTAACCCTGCTCCTGTTCCTTTCTCTCCATAGGAATTCCTRCAGCTGAAAACTGCCACCTTCACCTTACCTGTCCTRGGAGGGCCAASCAGAGCCACCACCAGAGCCACCASAATGCCCCAGGGTCCCTCAGCACCCCGGCACAGAAATGCAGCCTCTCCCCTCCCACATCCAGGAGATCACTGAGCAATGGTGAGGCCATTTGCACCCACCAACCCCTGCTGATGGCAGAGAGGACACGGGGGCTGCTCTCAGTCCAGGATTCTTCTGCTTGGCATGAATAGATTTGGGGTCAGCTGTTCGATGAACAGGTTGATGCCATGTCAGTAATTCCAGGTGCAGTCAAGCATGGTCCTGTTGTTTTAGAGGTGTCCAAGAGCACAGCAGCTCTCCCCGTCCCCGAGAGGCCATGGGGAGGTGTGCACCCTCAGCACCCCAGCAGATACYGTTTTGCTGGGCTCCCCAAGGCCAGAGAAATTCAAACAAGTTGCCTGAGTGGACTCAGCAGAGCTGTGCCCCTGCCTTCACTTGCCTGAGAAGCCCAAGACACCCAGCTKTCCATCCCAGGAGCAAGGCCAGGATTGAACATTCCTGTGCACTTCCAAATCAAAAGGCAGAGAGAGCACCTCTCTTGTTACTTGGCCTTGTTTTACTCGGTGCCCTTTGCAGTATTTCTCAGGTTTAAAACAAAAAAACGTTCACTGGACTTCCTTTCTCCACTGGTGCTTTTGCATTTAGTTTAGGGGTTTACCTATTTGTATTTCAGATGGGATTTGAAATGAACAGGACTGTGKTTAATTCCTTGTTATTACAGCAGTAAGGGACATCACTGCAGCTCTTGGAGCAGTTTTACTACCAAGAGAGCTCACATTGCTCCTGAAGCTCACATCAGCCACCCAAGGCTCCTGCTCAGCTCAAGAGAAGGATGTGGATGCTAGGAGGGGAGGGGGATGGGACCCAGAGCTGCAGATTTTCCCAAGCAGCATTTTAGTGTTWTTCAGTTGTCCAAAATGGTACCTTAACCTCGCCACCATGTTCTTGGTTTTGTAATCCCACACATACACCTCATGTGCTGCATCTCCTCCACATCCATGTGAGCTAAACTCTCCCCTTCCTCTGGTGGGGCAATGCCAGACACATCCTGGGCTTCCCAAGGAGCATCACAACGCTGCTCCCTCAAACATACGTGTTCCCTTTGGAACAAATCTGATGTTTAAGGAAATGAGGGAGCCCACATCCAGCCATCACAACAAAATTAAATCCTGCCAGGCTCCAAGAACAGCACAGCCTGCCTAAGAGACAATCCTTTCAGCTGAACTGATTATTTTTATTTGTTCTCTTACCATTCTCCTCACTGTAACCAAACTGCAACAGGCAATGGCCAGMTGCCCATGCCAGTGACCCTGGCAAACACTCATCAGCTCTGATTCCTGATGGAAAAGGGCTGTCAGATCTAACCCTGGCAAACATTGGGGGTTAAACCTGAGCTTTGTCCTACTCCTGAATGMTCAGGATGGGGATTTCTGCTGTCTTTATGTGCAGGGTTATGGTAGCAGGTGCCTCAGTTGGTGCCACTGAAGATTCCTCCCTGCTCAGCCAGGTTTTACAGCTCACTGGTGCCGCCCAAAAAGCCCACTCAGTTTTCCTCCATAAATACACCCACCACTGCATCACYAAGTGTAGGGATCAGTAAAACCTTATAAAACAAGGACMTTGTTGYCCTTGTRAAACTCCTGCTCTCTCCTGTCACTTTGGCCARCCAGAGAAGGATTCTGGGAACGGCTCAGCGAAACTGGAGGAGAAAAACCAGTTCCATAACCCTGGAAAACAAGGGATAGAACCTTTGAGAGCTCACACTGTGGTGTGTGGTGGTTGGTGTTGGCCATGGCGTGTTCCTGGTGTGATTTATGGGGGTTGGTTCTGACCATGGCGTGTTCCTGGTGTGATTTATGGGGGTTGGTTCTGACCACGGCGTGTTCCTGGTGTGATTTTTGGTGGTTGGCTCAGATGCTTTTTTGTGCTTCACAAGAACACAAACCCACAACAAACCCCTGGATTTTGGCAATAAATATTCCACCTGCTTTGGAATCAGTGTTGCTTATTATCGTTACAACTAAGAGCCACAGCATGGGCAGGAGAGGATCCCCCTTCTCAAGACTAAAGGAAGTTCTGCTTGGAGATAAAATCCAGGCCCAAGAGTCATCTGAGCAACAAAAGAGGTTTCCTGGGYATTTTAATTTCCAAACAGTGTTTGGATTTTTATAAGTTGGTCTTGTAAGAGGGTGGCTCTGTCTCGCTTACCTGGCAGAAGAGCTGAATATATTTTAGCCACTGAACAGCCACATACAGGCACCTTTCTTCATTTACATACATAAATAAAACATACCAGAAMGTGAAAACCAAAATAGATATATGTAGCCTCTTCCCTGCAGAGTTTATTTTTAAATCCCAGAGTCCTTTTGCTTTCTTAACACTAAGAGCGCAGAACCACATCTAGGACCTTCAGGCTTAGAGGAAGAACTAAGAAAAGTAACCAGTAATAAACCCAAATCCAGAAAAAAATGGGTGCTTGAGTGCTCAGATGCTGAGTTAGTAACAAAACATTCAAGCTGCCTGTGGTTCCCCATTCCCACTTTCCACCAAGGCCAGCACAGACAGGCAGCGATTGCTCAGAGATATCCTTCCCCCTCCTCTTGTTGGAAAATATACCAGTTTAAATTTTTTTTATTTAAGTTTAGTCAAAGATTTTGTTTGCCTTTGCCCTGGAGAAAGCACTGAAGTTTCTTTGCAGGGCATTGTTCCACCAGGTGAGACCTGAGGAGCTTCACAGCTCAACAGAGCAGGAGAGGGACAGGAGAGAAGGGACATCAGTGACCATCAGTGACCATCAGTGACCATCAGTGACCATGAACAGAACATCAGCCCCAAACCTCCCCCCTGGCCTGGTCAGACACTCCTGGTCTGGGAAAAGAGAGATGAGGAGCAGAACCTGATCAGCATCAGAGGGGAAGAAATCCAGATCCAACAGGAACCCAAATCCTGAGAACTGCACAATGTTGGACCAATGAACATGGAACCAATAAAGTTCTCAGGTTTGACTGGATAAAGCTTGGGGGAAATCTTGTAAAATCCATGTGTGATGGAATGATTTTCTCTGCACACTGGGCTGTGTGTGGATGGAATTATTTCTCTGGCACATCCTGGCCAGAACAACAYCCTGGCCAGAAAATAAAGTAATGTCTTGACTTTCTAACATTAAAGATTTTGTTGGAAAGTTTTTTGTTTTTCCTACAGTTTTGGCAACACTCTCAGTGGTATAAAATATCCACAGGGATAACACCCACATGGAAGCTGTTCAGGCTCCTGGGCAACACAAACCCAGCTCCTCACCCTCTCTGCAAACCACCCCCAGGAATTCAAATGGCTTTGATGACCAGCACCCACATGCTGTAATTAGGGAAAATACCACCTCCTTYCAAAAATTCCTGTAGATCACCTGTGAACTGAGAATCACAGGCAAAAAGAAAATCTGTGATGTGGTTTGAAAACAAACCCCAGATCAACTGAGTCCCTTCACCAGAAACCTTTCTCTCTCCCTCCAGCTTGACTAAAGGCTCTTCACACCTTAAAAGACTGGGACAGAAGTGAGAAAAATAGGTTCCTTACCCACAGAAATCTGTCAGATGACAATAAGAGATCTGTAAGCAAGCAGGGCTTTTGTCTCCAAGGCAGCTTCCTGCCTTCTGCCCCAAATTTCCTTTGTGAGAGTCAGGGAGCTGCAAACCCAACCTGTTCCCACAGGCAGGGCCTGAGACACCTGGGGGGAAATGCTGTCACATGCA
>NW_026623898.1:5658-18658 GCF_030028575.1 Malurus melanocephalus | reverse complement strand
CTCCCATTTTTACACAAAACAATTCCTCTGCAGCCCCAAACTCAAGGACACCTCCCTGTGCCAGGTCCCAAGAGATGGAAACAACAGAGAATTGGGGGAGCCAAGTTGGAGTTTTTGACTGCATTGGCTGCAGCTGCGATTGGAGGATTCAGCCCCGATGTGCAAATGGACAAAAGTGAGAAAGGGTGAAAAACCCGTGAGCCATTGTCCATTGTGGGTGCAGCCCCTGGGTGGGCTGGGACTGCCCTGAATGGCCCTGAAGGCCCTGCAAGGAACAGAACTGCTTTGGATTCTCTGGATTTTGTCTATCCTCTGGTTTAGGTAGCCAGATTTAGGGATCACCAGGACTGTGTCCTGGGCAGGACCTGCACAAAGCCTGCCATGCATCCAAAACATGCCATACCATCCTCTGGGAAAGGAGAAGAAAATACAGAAAGATGAGCACAGCACCCTTAAGCTCCCCACCTCACCCACAGTGAGACACCCGACACCCACATCTTCAGCCCTGCCAAGGGATGCCATAAATGAAATATAACTTCAGAGGAGGCACTGACAGACAGACTGGACATGGGGACTGAGTTTAACCTGCTCCCCACCATGACACAGACCTGTAGGACTGCATCAGCTCCCAGGTCCCTGATGTCAAGCAAAAGAAGGCAGGAAGGGAGAGAGGCTCAAGCGATTATGCAAATCAAACTGAAATTGAAATTTCAGCCTAACCTGCTGGGAAGAAACTCACAAACTAGGGYAATTAGAAGAAGCAATTATTGCTGGATATAAATAAGAGACATAATTTCATTTCTCATTGAAGCTATAAGGGCTTTGGGACCTGAGCGACGGAACCAGAGAAGTTTCCAGTAACACAGGGGTGGCTGTTGCTCCTCCTCTACAGTAATGGCAYGTGTCTTATTCCCACAAGGAAAGATAAACCAGCCCATCTGCTTTCACCATGGGGCAGAGTTTTACCTTTGTGGCCCCAAAAACCCCAGCTGAGATGTTCAACATATGTTACTGCTGCCATGCCAAATCACTGGGAAAAWAAAACAACAAAACAAGCCCCCTTTTTGGCACCATCTAATAGTCAGGGAAATGGACTGGATGGGGAATTTAAGATGACTGAAGGTTTCATGCAGTCCCTTGTGAGAAATTATGACCTATTTCCTTCCTTTGATTGTATATCCTTCCTGAACTGACTTTTGGATCATTCAATATTAAAAATGCATTGCCCTATAAATAGGCAGGGTAAAGAAACATTCCTTGCACTTTTAAATCACTGTGCTCGAGATTACATTCAAGCCTTATTACTCTAAAGAGACCTGGGATCTTCTTCTAAATGACTGAATYGGGGCAGACATTTTTCTGACAAGATCCTAAAAGTATTCAAGTCCATCCAGGCAGCAACGTCTGGCTTTTGTTTGAAAGAAGAGATTTCTTGTTCTCAGCAATGCTAGAAAAGCAATGTCATGTCATGTTTACTACTTCCCCTCTATTGACTTCTGCAGCTGGTGAATTTTTTATGACAGAAATTACAAATATTTAGCCTGCTGATGGCAGGATGAGCCAAGTATTCCCAAGGCTCACGCACACCAGCATCCTTTGTTTCCTGGTTTCAGCTGCCCACAGTGGATCTGCTGACATCCTGGCATCTGCTGGGGAGATGCACGTCAGCCATCCATCCATCCCAGGGACCAGGGAGGGACACCACAGCCACTTGTCCCCTCTGTGTGTGTCCCATGGCATGCTCGTGGTGAATGCTGGGCACAGCAGGGGCAGAGAGGGCTGCCACAGAGATGGGACACAAGTGACAACCTGTGGAGACACAAAATGGTGCTCACTGAGCGACTTCTGGCTGGTTGGGGATCCCCATCCGGCCAAACATGGGTAAAGTCTGCAATTCCTCACTTTGAAGACGCCTCAAAACACGTTAAGAGCACCAGCTGTAGGGTGAGAATAGTGACAGTTGTAGGGTGAGAATGGGGCAGTTGTAGGGTGAGGACGGTGGCTGTTGTAGGGTGCCAGTAGTAGCAGTTGTAGGGTGAGAACAGGGGCAGTTGTAGGGTGAGAACAGTGGCAGTTGTAGGGTGAGAACAGGGGCAGTTGTAGAGTCAGAACAGTGGCTGTTGTAGGGTGAGAACAGGGTCTGTGGGTTCCACTTCTCACTGGACTCCTCGTGCACAGAACAGCCCCAATACAAGTGCTTTGATTCAGTTGAAGCAAATGTCATAAAACAGAAGTTCTTAGGTTTTTGTTGGGAATGTTCTCTTTTTGCCCACATACACTCTGCACGAGGCGCCGCACCATATGAGTTGAGCAACTCTATTATTTTTAATTCCTTCACGACAGCTGTTGTTTATCGCTAATTGAAACATTTTTTGTCTCGATAAAAATATCTGCGATTTGCATTGCGGGGGGGAGAGCATCCCCCACACTGGAACAGGGGCCATGTCTGTACCAGGCTYTGGGAACGTGACACAAGGAGAATTWACATCTCTGSAGGGGCTTTAACCAGCCAGGGCTGGCAGCAGAGGCTCCAGGAGCTGTGGGGATGGAGCTGAGAGCCTGGAAAGGGCACAGCCACCCCAGGTGAGGCTCCTGCCAATGCATCTTCACTGTTACAGCCTCCAGTTCAGCCAGATCAGTGTCAGATGGACACTCCAGCATTCCCCAGGTGTTGGAAAACACACCAGTTTAATTTTTTTATATAACTTCAGTCAAAGATCTTGTTCACCTTTGCCCTTGGGGGAAGGCACTGAAGTTTCTTTCCAGGGCATTGTTCCATCAGGTGAGGCCTGAGGAGCTTCACAGCTCAGCAGAGCGGGAGAGGGACAGGAGAGAAGGGACATCAGTGACCATCAGTGACCATCAGTGACCATCAGTGACCATGAACAGAACATCAGCCCCAAACCACCCCCCTGGAGTGGTTGGACACTCCTGGTCTGGGAAAAGAGAGATGAGGAGCAGGATCTGATCAGCATCAGAGGGGAAGAAATCCAGATCCAACAGGAACCCAAATCCTGAGAACTGCACAACGTTGGACCAATGAACATTGAACCAATGAAGTTCTCTGGGGTTTGASTGGATAAAGTTTGGGGGAAATGTTGTAAAATCCATGTGTSATGGAATGATTTTCTCTGCAGACCTGGGCTGTGTATGGACAAGATGATTTCTCTGGCACATCCTGGCCAGAACAACATCGTGRYCAGAAAATAAAGTAATGCCTTGACTCTCAAACATTAAAATGTTGTTGGAGGGTTTTTGTTTTTCCTTAACTTTCAGTGACATGGGGATGGAACATGTGATGGAGGAGGAGAGTCTGAGGGGACTTTCTCAGAGCCTTCCCCCCCTAATGTGGGGTGTGGGGCAGACGGGGACAGGACCCAGAGAGCAGAGCACAAGGACAAGCGCTTTGCAGCGTGSGGCACTGCAATATCAGAAAACAATTTTCACCATGACAGTAATGCAGCACTGGGAGGCCAAGGAATTGGCACCTTGGWTGTGTTTAGAACCCAGAGGGGAATGACCCTGAGCAAGCCAATCTAAACTTGAGCTTGGCCTTCTTTGAGGAGAGGGATTGGACCAAAGGACCTCCAGCCCAACTTCCAGCTGAACCAAAGACCCTTCCAACTCTCACTATTCCCTGATTCAAATCACGCTTCAGCTCAACTTCAGACGTATCAAAAATATAAAATTTCAGTGTTTGGTAATGAAACACTGATGGAGGAAAGCAGGGTGCTCAGACCATACTAAATAGCAGCTGCCCTTAATGATTCAACAAATAATCATGTGCATCTAAATACACATATTTTAGAAATGTAAATAAATGCATTAGCTGTGTATCAAATCACACCACATTATGCCAGCTCAATAATACGATCACTCAATATACTATGAAATGCAAAAAAAAAAAACCAATGGGAGAAAGGCACACACATAAAACCACCCTGCAAAATTCCTCAGCTAAATTCTGACATTTTCTAGATCTACATATTTTTTATTTCCAAAATGTTTCTCCATGGAAATTATGTGGGAATTGACACATTTTTCTAAACATTTCATTTATAACAAATACTTGCTTTTGGGTTTAATCAAATAGATTTTGGCAAAACATTCTTCCAGCTCTCCTTGYAACACCCTGCAGAAAAAAGGAAAATGCTCTGGGCTTTGCTAGCACCCAGTTTGTCACTGCATGAGGTRTACATGGGATGTGTTTGTCCCAGACAGATGGGACAGCTCCAGGTGGAGCAGYGGATACCCCAAAAGCTTCAGGGACCCCATCCAGGTGATGCCCCAGCCCTATGGCAGACACTTGAGCACTGCCAGAGCCAGCCCGGATCCTGTGCAGCTCCCCAGAGGGCTGAGCACAGCCCAGGGACACTGGACTCGCTCATAAAAGATTTATCTACTCCATTTCCCTGCCAGCAGTTCATCTACATTATTGTACAAGCTGTACTGAATTACAACACAGGAGTGGAAAACACGCCGTGTCAGACGTGGAGCTGGTATATAAATCTATAAGTTTCCCTGGAAGCCAAACTGCCATGCTGGTTTACACTAATGAGGCATTTAGCCTGGAGTTTTAATCCTAATATCTCACTATTTCCCAAATTATCTAAGCGACAGAATCTCCTGGTTACAGATGCAGTGTCCTGCAGGTTGCAAATTGAAAAAGGGTGACATGAAAACGGAGATCTCTTCCAGCACTTTYGCCATACACAATCCCTTCAACTCTTTCCAGTGTGTTTGGCTTTTTTAGGACTGAATGACTGAGAAAACTCACAGTGTTTAAACCACTGCACACAAATAAATCACTGGGCTGTCTTCTCTTCCCCAGCTCATTATATACAAATGTGATTTTTTAAAGAGAAAATCTCATCAGCCCATGGATTCAGTGACTTAGAAACCAATTACAAGTGGTAAGGACTGACCCAACATTTGTGTCACCCAAAGCCAGCCCCTGGCAGCATCCCTGCACTCGGTGTCTGTGTGACAGCTCCTTCCTGTGACACTGAGATCCAGCCCTGGGTGGAATTCATGTGGGGACAGGGGAGCTCTGTCAGCCAGTCCAGCACCCCAAATCCCCCAGGGCTGCAGCTGCAGAGTCTCACCCTCCTCTGGGAATGAAGGTGGCTGCAAACCCACACAGGGGTGTGAGATGCATCACACTGAGATCCATCATTTCTGACAGAGGCAACAGGCTTGTGTCTCAGTGACCAGGCAGGCAGAAAAATTATTTTATACATATATACATACATAACTCTGTCCCAGCACCTATATGCACATGTAAATAAGCACCTTTTGCACATGACATTTCCCCACAGAGGCTCACAAAGAACCTYTCCATCTTTCTGCCTCCCCCAGCTCCGTGCTCTGGCCTCCCCCAGCTCCATCCTCCCCTTTCAGTTTGCCATCTGGTACCCATCAAAGGCAGTTAGACCATGACACATGTGCACTCACCAAATCCTTTAAACCTAACTAGAGCACTGTTTTGTTTCTTCCTCATCAGAAGCCACAAGGAACCCTTATTCAATACATCTGGACCTTCTAATAGGGTAACAGCCTGGCTGTGCCAACTCTGCTTTCTGTCTGACTCCATCTTAATCATTCACAAATCACAATAGGATTGGGAGGGGAGAGAACCAGCACAACAGCATCACAAGGATGGCGGCTGAGAACAAAACAGTGGCCACAGAAAGTGTTCAGATCAGTGCTGGGGTACAGCAAACGGGGATACATCCCCTTCTTATTTCTATACATGTCCCAGTGCTCCAATTTACTGGTCCCTGCTCTGGGGACTGGTGGTGCCAGCACAGCTCCAAGGTTTGCAGCTTGCCCTGGAAAGGCAGCCTGATATTCCCTCCATGAAGGTGCTGCAAGGACAGCAAACTGCAGCTGGGATGAGATCCCTGAGCCACATTCCCAGGGAAATGCAAACGGCTCCTCCCAGCTTTAATCAGCACACTCATTTAGTGTAGCACTGCTAATGCCTGTCACTTCATTGCAAAGGTTTTTCTTTACTCCAGTTACCCTTTTTTTTAAACTACCTTTCCAGGAGTCGCATGGTTTGGGACTCTCAGTTTCCATGAAAAAGAATTTCTAAATATCAGAGAAGGACTTGAAAATATGAGCCACTGACTGATTTAAAGCCTACTTCCTTCCTTCTTTTCCTTCTTTTTTTCCTTCTTTTCCTTCTTTCCTTCTTTCCTTCTTTCCTCCCTCCCTCTCATTTGGATGGTTATTTATCTAGTATCACACCTTTATAAGGGGTCCAGCTCCCAAGTTTTACGTTACAGAGGGATAAACACTGTAAGGAGCTGATCCCATGGATTCCCCCCACTTACCCCTCAGCCAGCAGGGAGAACCTCACCACTGCACAGCAATGGTCAAACCCATGCAGGAATGCTGAATAAGGACAATATATTTTCAGTGTATTATCACCTGCACTGAAAAAATCCACAATTTTCCTTTCTGCCCCCATTTGCTCCACTCTACCTTCACCCCCTTGTGCACAATATAGCAAAACTTGTGTGTGAGCACAGCCCTCTCCCGCTTTCATCTGATCCCCAGACCAGCACAAAAGGCAGAATAAATGTCTAAATGTTTGAAGACAAATCCAGAGCTGCTGCTCCCCATAGGCAGGTGCTCAGCTTCCCACCCCACAGCTGTCCCTCTTCATCCCTAAAATGGCCACGTTCTCCTCCAGGCACACACACGCAGAAGGATGGGTGGGTTTGATGTTGGACCAAAACAGGCCATTAAAAACAAGACATTAATCTGTCTGAGAATAAGAGGGAGAAGAAAAAAAAAGAGGCTCAACAAAACAGAGGAGGGGGTCTTGACTTCCCGCCAGGAGCTTGAGGACTTGTATTTATTTATGCTTTTCATGGGAAAGCCGTTCAGAGGCAGTAATCCGTGACATCTGGCAAAAGAGGAGGGAAGGACCTTTACTGCAACTTGACTGATATTAAATTAAAAAAAAAAAAAAAAAAAAGAGGAGGGGTAAAAGCTCTAATTGATGGCTCTGCAAGCAACTGCAGCCAACAGGAGACCTTGGCAGGCTTTGAATGCACATTTCAGGCTGGGCCATGGCACTGCCCCACCACTGCCCTTCCACAGCCCTGAACAGTGCCTTGGGCACGTGGAGTGGRGGTCACTCCATGCTCTGACCCCAGGGTCGTGACAGAAAGCAGAGCCTGAGGTAGGAACAGCACAAAAGTCTGTCTGAACTTGTGATGGAAGGGCTGTGAGCCCACCTGACATTCCCCACCTCGGGGAGAGCCTCTGAACGGGCTGAACTTCCCCCTGGCAGTTCAGACTCCACATGGGACCCTGCTTTCTGATCCCAAGCAAACAAACAGGAGGTGTTTCTTTTTCAAACAATAGGACGAGCTGAAGCGGTGTGCAGCTCCGCAGGGCCAGATACACATCGGCTCAGAGTCTGAAATTAATATGGAAAGTGATTCATAACAGGAGGAGACAAAACAAGCCTATTCATGCTACTCCAWGTCAAGCCATCTTATAGCTATTTTGGATCCAAATCCTCTCTTCTTTTCCAAAACCACAAAGAAAAGCAAACAGATGTCAGCCATTGCAGATTTGCACAGAAATGAACTGAGCAGCCCGTAACAGCAGCRTTTTTCTGCAGCTCTGAGCAGTGAGGGATAGGAAGGATTTCTGTGAGCCCATTCTGCTGTGTGGGTCGGGGCTGTGCCGACCCATCTGGGACCGAGCACGGTCCCACACCCAAGCTCCAAGGGTTCCATCCTGTTATTTCCCATGGAGACACTATGAGAAGGGAAAAGGCACCCTGTCAACAGGCAGYCTAGAAAAACACAAGTATTCCAGAGTTAAGGAGTGATTTCAAAAGCACACGCAGGGCTCAGCCCTTGAAACTCCATTTTCAAAAGCCGCTTTGAAGCACAACAGCTCAGACACCGCTGAAAGTCAGTGAGGGAGACAGAACACAAATTGCTTTACAAAATCTTATCCATATGCAATTAACACTATTGTGAAATATTTTTGATTTTAGGATTTTTAAAATATGCTGGGTGTAGATATTASAGCACTAGGACCCACTGGTGATTTAAGTGATACTGGTTTCTGAAAAGCAAATCTAAATACTGAGCRTRTTCAGAAACTMTTTGGCTMCACACAGAAGGATTCTCYGTTATTGAGCCATCTCCTTCTTCTSTCATCTGTYTCATGGCAAATTTTGGGCCATTAAGGGTCAGTCTTGAAGACCGATTCTCCAGTGAGGCCTGTGTGGTGTGAATACAAGAACTCCACGAATTTGATTTCTGCTAATGCTCTGGCTGCTTCTGGAACAACTGTGAGCAGCATTAAAGCAGAAAAAATTACTTCACTCAGGTTCTACATTTCCCTTCCCCATGCTTTTCTGGTTTTCCTGGGTTTGGCACCGTGGGATGGCAGGAGCTGCTCACCAGCCAGGACTGGTGATGGCCACATATGGCTGAAATGGGCCACATCCAGCTGCTGTGTGAACATCTGCGACAGTGGGAACAACAGCCAGATCCAGCTGGCCCAGCCGGTCACAGAGGCTTCAGAGCTGCTTTACAGAAGCTTTGGGTAGAGAGCTGTGTCAGGAGCTGCTGTGCCCCACAAACCAATGATTCCAGGCAGGAATCACCAGCCCACCTCCCTGCTCCAGGCAGCTCCCCACACCCTCAGCTGGGGGGGTTACAGAAGAACAAAAGTGAGCCATRTCTGGATTTTATATTTTTTTCCTCTACAACAGAACGATTAATTTGTTGTTTGCCTCAAAATGCACTCAGAGAAGGCAGGAGACTGAAGGAGAAAGCCTTGCAGCAGCCACTTCTTCATTAACAGCTATGGGAGCTAAAYACCCATTTAAACCATGTTTGCTGCTCAAGTCTTCTCCTTTTAAGAGGATGTACATCTCTGTATTACTCAAACAACTAGGATTACCTCATTTAAAAAAATATAAATCCAAGACTGCCATTTTTCACACCCCCTTCCTCTGCATAGCTTACTTTAATTTCTCATTTACAACTACAAAACATAATCTTACATTAGAATTTGCATAAAAGCGAACAGACCTGCCGCAAGATATTAAATTTTAAATTTGCATGCTAGGGTGGCCAAGGAATATTAGTCTATCCAAGAAGTTCCTGCCTGTAAATTGAGAGCTGGTACGTGTAAGGAGAGCAGAATTTGTACACTTGAGTGGAAGGAAGGTGATTGAAAGGCTTTGGTGCAGTTGTCACAGTGGATGCAGAGTGCACAATCACAGAGCAGGGCTGCTGCACACACAGACCAGAGTGTGGCCACCACTGTGTGGCCAGGGCTGGCCCACACAAGCAGCCTACAAAATAATAAAAAAAAAATAAAATAAAATAAAATTGAAACCACACCATTAAAAAAGCTTTACAGCATGCTGCGGGGTGGAAAGGCTCAATGTGACACCACTGGTAAAATTTTCTTCCYGCTTCCAGCTTCTGGCCCCCAAATGAGCAGGCAGGGCTATCTCAGCACGGGGCACTGCTGCCTTTTTCCCACTGCAGACCTCGTTTGTCACTGTGGCTTTGTCRAGCAGGCTGTGTCCTGCTCAGAGCCGCGTGCTCACCATGGATAATTCAGGGGCTGCTGGTGGGATGTGACAGAGGAGATGARCAAAYAGGACCCAGGCACTGCCATCGCTGSAGTCTCCCCCTGCAAGCCCACCAGACAGCCAATGGCCCATCACAATCCCTGTCCTGTCCTTCCCAGGGTCAAAACCTCCTGCAGCGTGTCACTGGACAGTGTCCATCTGCTGCTGGCCACCCACRGGGCTGGAAGGGACCCAAACCAGGGCAGGGCTGATTACACACACATCATGTTTCAGCCCTTCCCTTGGGATCCCACAAGCACAGCCAGCAGCCAGCCCAGSGGGACTCATCTCCTGCCTTCAGGAAGGGTGAAATGTGAAGGGTTTGTGCCCTGAGCTCCAGGAGAAAAGCCCCYGGTCCCCCCTGCCCAGAGCTGCCTCTGAGAGCCCAGCCCTGGTTCAGCCCCCCACCCTCATTCCCCTCCCTCTGCCTGAACGCTGCTGGCTGAGCACCCCCCCTCAAAGTGATCAAAAGGGACGAGCAATCACCCCCAGCACAAGCTCTGCTTTGTTCTCACCAGACTTTTCCTGCTGCCAGAYTCCCTGTGCCAGGATCTCCCAACTTCGCTCCACTCCTCTGTCCCCACATCCTCTGCACTCAGCTGTCAGGCACACGGTGCTCTGCTACCAGCCACCTATTTCTGTTGGCTTTCCAAAACTTYGTTAGCTCAACTGCACACTCCAGACTTCCATTAAGCTGTCTTTGCCACAAAGAAAACACAGGCTTAACAATCCTCTCGTTTCCTACCTTGTTACAGTACAGAGGAATTAAATTTTTGAAGCTGGAGTGTTTTTAAGTCCCCAGTCCAGTGCACCATTCATTTCATATCACTGGAATGGTATCAAAGATGTCTTTTCAAACAAGCAAAAAGATGAAAAACCAACACCCTGAAACTGGGATAAACTGTCTCACCCTTCACAGCTGAATTTGTCAGCTCAGCCTCATYTGCTCTCCAAGGAGCTCCTGGGATGCACATGGGGCTTGGCACAAAGAGCCTTCTCTCTGCACCAGCCCYGAGCCAGCAGACAGCACCAGGTCCCATTGTCACTGCTGTCATTCAGGACAGCCACCCTGAGCTTCCATGCAGTCACATCATCTCTGGGGCACACGAGGTTCCCAAACTGAGCTCCAGCCCTGAGTAGGATGAACAAACACCCTGGGTTCCTGGGGTGCCACAAAGACACACAAGCCTCCATCACTTTGCAAGTGACAGCTACCAAGCATCAAAACCCATCTCCAGAGGGACAGATGACCCAAGAGCTKGACAGCCTGGGGACAAGGGTGGCTGCCAACCACCTCCTCACACGGCCACTTCGTGCAGAATGTGGYCTTGAACAGTTCATGAATCAGAGAGCTGAGATGGAAAAATCAAATGGGTGACAGCCCCAACTGAGAGGAGACAAAGGAGAAATCTGGTGCCTCAGTGTCCCTCCTTTTGTGGCAGGAGCTTCACTATTTAGACAAGTCCTAAACAGMCAAATCCAACAGCCTGTGACCTCCTTCAGTGTTCAGCATCAGCCTGACACAAGCAGTCACTCCAGCACAGAACTGGTGTTATGCCATGGATGTGTTTTCCACAAAGTCCCCACAATGTCCCCAAAGAACAGTGTGTTGCCAGCAGAGCTGTGACCCAGCTGCTCCAGCTCCAGCGTCAGTACAGACCTCTCAGGGCYTCCTCCTTTGGAAGGTCACCTTCAGGTTCATCAGCAATAACACATTATATTAACAAAAATCAGTAAGAGAGTAATTTTCTAATCAAGAAAATTATTCTATTAAAATAAGACCCAAAGAGTGTCTTAAAGACACTTATATAAGATAGATTTTAGATTTACCTTGAAGACAACCATTAAAACATTAAAATGTTCATAGACTTGCATGATTTCCTTATATTTTTCAGCTGAAAAATCTCCCTCTGCCACATTTACATATTGAAGCCCTACACATCCCTTTGAACCACCAAGAAACTACTGAGGGTAGTGTTTGTGATAATGGTGAATTTCAGAGGGCTGGACCCTGAACATCTAGGAGAYCTCTGAGGGGTAACAAAGAAAATCCAGCTCATGCCCAACAAGCTTAAATTCACTGCACATACCTCGAGAAAAACCACGAGCTCTGAAAATCGGGGCAGCATCTACATGTTAGTGCAGCTAAAGGTGAACAACACCACAACAATTAAGGCACCCTTATGASTAAGGGCTTTGGGTTCAGCTTCTAGCACTGGCTGGTCCTGTGACCTTCACCAYGCTCTCCAGAGTCTCTGGAGATTGCTGCATGTAATGACCTGGCCACCTAAGCTAGGCTTAGACTCCAAAATACCTCCAAGCATCTGAGTCTAAACCCCTGCAYGGCTCCAGACACACATCATCAGAGCAGACATTAGTATTCCTTCGCCTTTCCACCCAATTTGAACGGTAATTGTTTTAAGATACTGACCATCTCTCTGTGCACACAATCCCTCGGAGCTCAGTTCAGTGTGGCATATCCCTCTTTTTAAATCCTCTCTGCTGACACGAATCSGAACGAGAGCACTGTGCCAGCACAAAAGTACTCGAGTGAATCTGATCGCTGTCATCACAACGTTCAGCCTGAGTGACACGTTAAACATCTAAAACTGAACAGCAGAGAGTTTGGGACTGAAAACTAAATCCTGGCACAGGGTGAGACACAGGCAAGGGCTTATTTTTCCTCTTGACTTTTATCTCCAGCATGATCCTCCAAAGCGTCGGCAGGAYGAGGGCAAAGAGCTGCTCAGCCATGACACGGCTCATCCCAGTGACACACGGGGGACAGCCACAACTCAGTGCACAGCCCCTGGGGAGGGGTACCCTGAGCAGGGCCTGGCAGCTTCAAATCTGCCATCCTTTTATTTCCTGGGTCATTAGTGATTGTTCTGCAGCAATCAAAGAATAACTGGGCACAAGAGCTGCAGTTTTCAGAGTTTTGGTGCTACAGCGTGGTTCCAACGCACGCCCACACAGGCAAATGTAACATGCACGTGCACACCAGGAGATGATGCCAAACACCAAAACTCATCACCAATCTTCAGTTCTTCTACCACCAATCCTGTCTGTCGCTTGCCTGAGGCTGGCAGTGGACAGAGGCTGCCATGGTGAGCAGCACCAGCCGAAGGCTCATGGCTCCCACACCTCTGGAGTGCATGGRTGAAGGATGAATTCTYTTTTAGTTAAAAATAYAAATGAATCAGGTTACCTGCATCAGCTTCCTAGAGACCTGRGAGGAAATCAGGTTGAATTCAAGACTYGCYCCCTGTCTKWGGTTCCATGGAAGGTGCACCCATCCAGTCTGTGTTCTGTTCCCATCTCCAGGAGCTGTTAAACCAGCTGGGGCAGTGCTCTTTATCCTCAGCATCACCCAGC
>NW_026623898.1:0-5161 GCF_030028575.1 Malurus melanocephalus | reverse complement strand
TCACACTCCCAGCACAAGACTTAACCCAGAGCCTTTAACGAGGACAGACCCTCTGCTCCCCAGCAGCCTCKTGGCACGAGCTCTCCTCTGTATTTTAAATTCATGCTTGAGGAGGCCAAGTGTGCTCCAGCGCAGCTGCTCCATTGGCTGCTTGCTTTGATTGCCCTTTTTGGCCAAAGTGCAGCTGAGATGTCRATGCCACCACCCAGCACAGATGTGCAGGGCACACTGCACTCAATTAGCTTCAAATAGAGCCATACATGTTTTTCTGGAAAACATTATGAAGAAAAGCTGTCAGTCCTGAAAGCATATTATCGCTAATTAATCCCATTAAAAAAAAAATTAAAAGGATGGTTGCTTGGTAGCGTTGCAAGAACCATTTTGTAATTAATATGACCTTCATCTCCATATGGTAATTAGCAAACATTTATATTACCATTAAAAGGACCGTGTTCATTACATAACCTCACTTTTTGCTATTAGCTAATGGAACCAGTAAAACCAATTCAGTCAAAGCTTTGAACTTTCACAAATAYTCCAAACAAATACATTCAAAGCTACTTTTTTTTTTTTTTTTAATGGACATTTGCTGGCTGATGCAAAAAACAGCAAAAGGTGTTTCCTGAGGCTCTGGCAGGAGACTGCACGCTACTCCTGCTCCCAAGGAGAGGGCTGGCACACGGGTGGCAGGGTAGGAGTGTCCCATGAGTGCTCATGGTGCACATTCCTGCTCCCCTCCCAGAGCCCTGTGCTCCCTGCACCCCAGATCACACTGCCAGGGAGTCCCTGCCTTCCCGAGGGGACACTCCCAGGTGATGGACCCTGGATGGGGACACGGCTCCCACCTGGGGCAGCCTCCCACCAGCTCTCTGTCCCCTCATCCACAGCAGTGACAGCGCCACCCCCTCCTCTCTAAAGACCCAACACAAACGTCTCTAGAAAAWATCACTGCTGATACCAACATTAATCTGTTTTCTCCTCCTCGAAGCCAGATTGTTCTACTTCAGGGAACACTAAGCGGTCAGCGTTTCTATTGATAGCTTCTCTGCTTGTATTAATCCAAAATTTCCTACAATGTTTTTTTTTTTTTTTTTTTTTGCGTGCTGCAATCACTCCTACTCCCCGGAGTGACTCATCATTTAACTGGTTTGCTAACAGAGGACCCAATGTACCAGTCAACAACAACAAAAAACCGTTATCACACACAACTTGTTTCTCGCAGAGGTGGGAGAACTTGTGCTAAGTCATTCAACAATGCCACAACTGAAAATGCAGGGGAGAAATATGATGGAAACCAAAAAGCACACTTGCCCACACACTTCCCTACTCCTCAAACACATCTGCGAGCGAAAAGAAAATACCCAACCTTCCCAGAGCCTGTGCTCTGCTAATAACAGTTATGCTTTACAAACGTGCATTTCCTGCTCCTGATGAAAGCTGACAGCTCGTGTGGGGATCGGCATGGGGGGAACGACACCAAACGACTCGTGCTAATCAGTGCTTTCATCAAAGAGGACGACATGATGTAAATCTAATCCAAGGGAGCTTTCTGTTTTACTTGCAAGCTGAATGTTGACAAAAAAAAATAAATTAAAAACAAAAAAACAAAAAAAACCAAAAAAAACAAACAAACACCAGAAAAGAAGGATTTACTAATTGGAAAGATGATATGAAAATGCTAATAAGCTGTTAAGTTGACAGGGCTGGGAAAATGTAAATTTTATATACATGCATGTATGTGTATTTCCAATAAATCGTGCACTATAATGATTTAACTAGAACTAACAAAAATATGYAGAAATGAGAAAAACATTTGACTGAGAATTGCAGAAGAAATTCAAAGATTCCCAGCCCTCCCTGGAGCTCACCAAAGTCAAACACCCAACTCATGCCATCTTTCTGCAAATTCCACCAATTTTATTACCCCACAATTTCCCACTTTGCACTTAGTTCAGGCTCCCACCGAATGATTAGAGTGTCTGAAGTTAAAGAAATCCACGTACAGGTTGATTGAAATGGGCAGTGAAACTAAGGTGTCTCCCCCAGCACACATCCCGCACACCCCAAATGCAGCGCAGAAGCACCAGCAGCACCAGGAAGGTTCCCTTCAGAATTTAACCCAAAAAACCCACACACCTCATGCATGAACACTACACAAGATCACAAAGCAGCTGCCTTTTCTTTTTTTTTTTTTTCCCTGAGGCAGCCAAAAAAACATGTAGGATTGTGATAGCAATGTACTGTAAACTTATCATAAAAGCAGGATAGAGAAACCAGCTACCAGCTGTGAGGAATATTTGCAACTGTAAATATTGTATTTCAACTGCAGAGAGAGTAAATACCATGTTATGGAAATGCCTCCTTTATCGATCAGCTCATCAGAAAGGAGAAAGAGAGAATRTAATTTGGTAGTTTTCAGCAGCACAGAGTTTTGCAGGCATTGAGAATGTATTTTTGAGATACTGACTTCTATGAACAGCAACAGAGATCAGCCTGCTGATGAATGAATGCAATAACTTCCATTCCAACACCTGCAAGGAATACCTCGATCCCACTTATTTTTGGGAAGAATGCAACTTGAAGAATCAAAGAATCATAAAAGTTTAATTTCTGTTGGTTTTATTTATTTCCACTCAATGGTATCTCTGTGCCACCAATCCAGAGCAAAGTCCATATGGGAATTTTGAAGTATTTTAAGAGCACCACAGGCCTGCCCTGCTGAGCTGAGTCCACTTAGAGTAAGCATCACATAAGGGGGGAGGATATGACTAAATAAACCACAAGTACAGTGATGCCCTTCATTTAAAACTACAAGGGGAAAATTAAAGTTAATCTTTTTCTGAGGTTAAAAAAAAATAAAACAAAAGAAAGAACCCTTGACCTATGTATGGAGATGAATGCAAATGCAACTGTCTTGTTTTGTATGATCTATCCAACTTCTAGTAAGACCGAGAGAGATCGAAGCAATTAGGAACTCGTCCAATAGCCAGAATTTTATGACTCTAAATATTACCAATGTCGGCATTCCCAGARCACGCCTCGCAGCCTCTCAGTGTAAATCCAACTGCTGAGCAGCTGGGGAAGAGGAGCCTCCCAAACAGCCATTTATTCTTTAAAAATTACCTTCTCTGGTAGCAGGTACTAAGCAAATGCCAATATTACGCTGCAGCCTATCGACATGAATGACACTCYAGAAACACATCAGAGCCTTGGAAGCACCAGGAGACACAAGGAGCTGCCAAAAATCCCACTGTACAAATGAGATGGTTCAGCTGAGGGGGTGTCTGGACAACAAATCTCTCTCTCTTCTCCTCACCGCTCTTCCACAAGCAGAGCCACTGTCTGTACAGATCTGAGCTCATTTCCACAMAGCTTTAAATGAAACTTTACTAACACACAGAGAGCAGGGAACCTTCAGATTTCCAGGTCTCTCTCCCCTCTGGACAGCAATGGTAAATGTGTGTCCTCCCTAGGGCAAAAGGACAACACRTCTGCCATCATTCCAAGTGAAACCAAGTGGAAGGGAGGATAATCTGTATTGGAAAATGCAGCACATTCTTTCATTAGCTTATCAGAACAGAATGAGTTTGGTGAAACCATCTTTCATTCTGTGACATCCTCTACACAGCTGAAAACCTGACTGCTGCTGGGGAAGGAATCAGATACCTCTCTGAGCAAGGGAGCTCTGAGTGCTTGGGGCTCATCATGTTGAGAAGWCTGGGACATACCAAGGTGAACCTGGCAGAAATCCTCCATCCTATGAACCCCTCCCAGCTGCTTTATTGTGACAGTTCCCCACCTGAAACCAAAAGCAGGGCAAGAAGGAAGAAAAATTTCCCCCAAGGTGGGATGTGACTGTTATCCACCATGTCCTGAGGAGCCACTGCTTTCCCATCAGGGCACTTAAAGCAGTGTAAAACCAGAGCAGAGTTACAGTCCAGCTCCTCACTCGGGATATTTTGTGAATGAATCACCCCTGGTTTGTGTTGGCTGCAAGGATCTGTCAGACAGGGGCAGCTGCCCCAGCAGGCGGGAAATCAAACGGAGACCTGGCCACGACTGAGGGAACGGCTGCTGCAGAGGCAGCGAGCAGCAACGAGCATCAACCAGAACAACAGCTCCAGGCATGCCTGGAGAACGCACAGGAAATGGAATTTAATATCTGGCTTAATAATTCCTTTCTCTCTACATGCGTTTTGCTTAAGAGAACATCAAATCCCATTTTTGCTGGGGATGACTGCATTAACTCAGCAGGATGGGTGGAACTGCGTAATGCAGCTCCACAAAAAAATAGGTTTAATTCTGCAGCCCAAGGCAGGAGCAACACCTGCATGGGTCAGTCCCACTGAAGGACTTCCCAGCYTGCGTTTTATCAGCTCAGCTGGTAACACACTGAACTAGAAGATTCCTCAAATCCAATTCTTATTAGCTTTCRCCTCCATTTTCASAGAGTCTACACTCATCTGTAACTCYGGGATAATTACAGGTTCCAAWARCCACTGYTGGCTTTGGGGGCATCACACAAATATTTTCTCCTCTTCTGAGGTTCCCCAGTGAAGCATCATTAGACAATTCAGAGGTGGATCCTGCTCCACAGCAGCGATTTTTCAAAGTAAAACAGCAACCAGTGGAATATCCAAGGTCAGGCTGAACAGGGTTTGGAGCAACCTGTTCTAGCAGAAGGTGTCCCTGCCCACAGCACAGGGTGGAACTAGAGGATCTTTTATGGTCCCTTCCAACCTAAACCAGTTTGTGATTCTATGAAACAGGACCAGGCAACTGCAAGCACAGCACAATCATCACCCACCCCACTCTTGGGAGAGTTTGTTCTTATCAACCAGATTTAATCCGTTCCCAAAAACACACCGTTATTCAGAATTTTTTTGTTGCTGTCTTCAAACAAAAAAATAAGTGCCACAACAAATTTATCTGTCTAAACCCCCCCAAAATAGTCGAATTCTCCTTTAGTTGAAAATATAAATGAATCAGGTTACCTGCATCAGCTTGCTAGAGACCTGGGAGGAAATCAGGTTGAATTCAAGACTCGCTCCCTGTCTTAGGTTCTGTGGAAGGTGCACCCATCCAGTCTGTGTTCTGTTCCCATCTCCAGGAGCTGTTAAACCAGCTGGGGCAGTGCTCTTTATCCTCAGCATCACCCAGC
>NW_026623897.1:291565-324915 GCF_030028575.1 Malurus melanocephalus | reverse complement strand
CAGTATGATCTTTAATGTTTCTGATTTATATTATGGTCCAATTATATAGTTATTTTCCCATCACAGGAGAAAAAATATTTGAATGAAATGAAAGTAATTTGTGAGGATATCAAGAAGAAGGAACACTTGCGTTCTTTTAGTCTCCTAAACGTTTTTTTCAGGCTGTTTAAAGCCTGAAGACATCTTGCTGTGGAACAAACGTGTTAGTAAATGCATATGAAAGACATACTATTTCTTTAAAAAGCACTTTTCACATGACCTCTTTCTGCTGCTCTACTGGCCCAACTTCAGTGGGCAAAGTAGTTGAATTTAACAGCCTTCCAGGTTCAAATCAGGCAAGTGTATGTCCTTTGAGACACACTGCAAAAGATATCTGTGTGATCAGAATTCTTGAGGGGATGCAAAGATTTACTTATAACTACAGTGTAGCAGCGAAGGATTTGGATAAGCAGATAGTCTGTGGCACTTTTAACTGTTCTTTTAATTTTAGAATTCTGGTATTCACCATGTGCACCTACTGCCTTGATTTTACATAGTTTTAGTTAACTAATGAAAATAAACTTTTATTTGCTTTGTTGTTTCCCCCCTTTCAGGACTATTATCACAGCCAGGAGGTAAAGCAACGTTTTATGGCTGCCATGCACAGCATTGCTCACCTGACAGCAAGAGATGTGGCTACAGCGTTTGATCTTTCACAGTTTAAATCTGCTTGTGATTTAGGAGGTATTGCTTGTTACTGAATTTGTATACAAATTAAAGGGAAAAGCTTGATTTCAGTTCCACATTTTGTTACTTAACAGATATGTACATTTTTTTACTACTAGAGCTTTAGTAGTAGTATCTACTGTTGTTTTTCTGATATTGCAATGTCAGGATAAAAGAACAGTGCAGCTAATTGAAAGCAGAGTTACTTAAATGGTATATAAGTAGTTTTAAGTGACTGTCTCAATCAGTTATATTATATCAATCATTTACACAATTCAGCTCAGAAAAGAAGATAGTTTGTGGTTCAGGTGATACAGCATTGGGCTGGGATTGCTATTTTCAGTAGTGTTGTTGCTCTCCTTAGGCATATCCAAGATTTTCAAAAGTCATGAAAGTCATGAATCACCACTACTGGGATGTCAAACTTGAAACACTGCACTGCTAGAACAAGTTTTGATTCTTTTCAATGGGTTTGGTTTGTGTATTGTTGTAGATATTAATGTCTAAGATGTCTACCAGATTGTTGGAGACCAATGAATATTTTTTTTTGCCCTGTGCTAGGAGTTGCACAGAGGGAGTGTTATTACATAGAGAAAGACCCACTGAAGAAAGAGCATTTTCAGTGCCTGGGGAGGTGGACAGAAGAATTATCCAATTATCCAATCAGAGGAATTAATGCAATAGTGGTACGATCGTTGCCACTGTACGGAGACTCCAGAACTTCACAATCTTTGCTCTGCTGCAGAGTGTTTGTCAAATTTCATATATCAGTGCTTTGTAAACACTAAACAATGAGAGGTGCTCTTCTTCAACAAACAAATGTATTTTAAAATACATTTTGATACTCCCCCCGAAAAATGGAAGTACTAAATCAAAGGTCACACTAGCAGTTCTGTGTCAGTAAGGAGTCATGCCTGCATTCCACAGGCTTTAAAACCTTGCTTTGTCAACCAGGAAGTCCTGTTGGCCATGTTAATTGTGGAACTGTCTACCTCTATTTCTGATTGGATGCCTCTCTTTTAATGTTATATATGGCCTTGTCCTAAAAAAAAGTCTGCAAATTCATGGAGAAAATATTTGATTTGACTTCTTTAAACTTTTAACAGGTTGCACTGGAGCTCTGGCTCATGAATTAGTACAAATATACCCAAATCTCAAGGTCACTGTATTTGACCTTCCAGAAGTCATTGCGAACACCTCTTACTTTCAGCCTTCAGGACAACACGCTGCTCCAGTGACATTTGTATCAGGTAAATGTAGCACATGGTCTTTTGTCTGATATCTGGTATCCTTGAGCACAGAAAAGGCTCTTTTGCTGCCGCTCCAGCCCCAAACATATCTTAGTACAAGACAGTGTAGGTTCACCCATGCTAAATGGTATTTTTCAAGTCTGTGGGGATAAAAAATTGTTGGAGAATGTGGTTAAGTAAGTATGAATAAGTATAAATACCGCTGGAAGCAGAGGCTGCATGTCCTTCTCTGAGGCATTTAATTTCTAGAAAATATCAACATGATGACTACAAAGAACTTTGTCTCCTTTCCTGCTTTAGGCTTGCTCTCTATTTTTATTACAGAATTCTTGCCTGTGATCTACTCTTTAACTACACTTTCCTTATCTGGAAATCAGGGCATACCTGTACCTGTTCATTCTTGTTAGTTTCTTTACCTCTGCTGAAGTGCTTTGATTTTCTAATATGTACTCCATGGTTTCTGTAGGAATGTACTCACTCTGTTTTTCAACAGGTGACTTCTTCAAGGATAATCTTCCAGAGGCAGATCTTTACATCCTTTCACGTGTTCTTCATGACTGGCCTGATGAAAAGATCCATGTGCTGTTAAGCAAGGTATCAGCTGTTTGCAGACCAGGTATGTTTTTTTCATCTTGTGAGCTTAAAGGTGCATGTTAATGTACCTTTAATGAGCACTGAGTAATGCTTTTTAATATGAACATATGGTATTTTTTCTGTTCAGTCATACTAGCTTTTGCTTGAATTATGGTAATACCTACTAAGAAAAAGAAGGAAACAAAGCTGCAAATAGAACTATATATAATAAGCTTTTACTGTACTTGTAGGCTTCAATACAGCCATATCATCTCCCCAGTCTCTGCCATGCCCAGTCTTTCTTACTAAGTCATGTATCATAAATAATTAAGCATCTGCTTATTTCTATACATAAAATGAGTCTAACTAAAGTTCCTTTGGATTAATCAAGAAGCAGCAGTTTGTTTTGTTGTTGTTTTTCTATCTCAGTAGTGTCCAGAATATGGTAAACTGGGGGCAGTTCAGTACTAAATTATGCAGACATACCATGAGAAATATGTAGCCTCTTAGACTTTCTTCTACATTTGAATCATAGAATCATCAGAGTATCTMRAGTTGGAAGTGACCCATAAGGATCATCAAGTCCAGTTCCTTGCTTTTTGAAAGACTAACTTAATCTAGGTCATATGATTAAGAATGTCATTCAGATGCTCCTTGAACTCTGTCAGGCTTGGTGCTGTGACCACTTCCCTGGGGAGCCTCTTCCAGTGACCAGCCATCCTCTGGGTGATAAGCCTTTTCCTGATATCCAACCTAAACCTCCCCTGACTCAGTTTCATGCAGTTTCCTTGAGTCTTGTCACTGGTCACAAGAGTGAAGAGATAAGTACTTGCCCCTCCTTTACCTCTTGTGAGGATGTGGAAGACCACAATGAGGTCTCTCCTCAGTCTCCTTCAACCAACAAAGTGTCCTCGTCTGCTCCTTATAAGGGATTCTCCTCAAGACCTTTCACCATCCTTGTGGCCTTCCTTTTGATGGTCTCTAATGTATTTGTTATATTGTGGTACCTGTAGTAGGTACACAATCGTGTTTGATATTCCCCAGAACACAGCTGTCCCTTTGGACTGCCAGGGCACTCTGCTGACTCATATTCAGGCAGTATTAAAGATCAAAGAAGACAAAAAGCAGAAAAGCCTGACTTCTGAGATATCTGATTCCTTAATCCAGCTGTACCCTGAAGTTTATTTCAGAGGAGAATATTCAAAGTAAGATCTAGCCCATAAAGTATAATCCTGATTATAAATTATGAAAGAAAATTGTGGGCGACTGTCTTAATCTTCTTATGCCAAGACTGGGGTATGATAGATGCTTGCAGGAGTTGTCTGGTTCAAATGAAAGCAAGTCTGCGTTCACGAGCATAGGCAGGAAGTGATCTGAACATCTGGAGACAGTGCTCTAAACTCTCAGTTTATTTTTAACATTTAAATGGTTACTTCCAGGAAGAGATCACTGAAGGTAAAGTTGTTTCACTGATTTCCCCTGAAGACCATTAAAAGAATCTGTCTGAGGGGACCACAATAACTGTCTGTGAACAAAATACTTAAAAGTTGAAGCTAAAAATACTTACATGGAACCACTTGGTTGTTTTGGAAATGCAGGAAGTGCCTTGCTAGTGGCCGAAACTGTGCTTGATGAACAGAAGACGCACCCTTCTGTAGCTGTGCTACAATCCCTCAGTATGACTGAAGGCAAGCAGAGAAGCGGCTCAGAGTATAAACAGCTACTGGAGAAATATGGATTCACAGATGTACAAATTAAGATCACAGGAAACCTGTTAGATGCTGTTCTGTGTTTCAAGAAAAGTCTGTCACTGTAGTGTACCCAGAAGCAATCTGGGATGCTGAATTTTCACCCCCTTGTGCAATACACCCATAATGAACCAGCTCACACTGGCAGTGTAGGATCATTTTGGCCCTTTATCCAACGCATTGTTGTTACAGACCTTGGATAACAGCTTCTGCAGGAGTGAGTTCTTTGCATTTTAACAAGTATCTGGGTCAGGCTGAAACACCTGTGTGTGAAATATCTTAATGTCCAGTTCCTGTGCAGACTGTATTAAGCTTAGACTTGACACAGCTGTATAGCACATCAGGTTAAAACCAGAAGACTGTATTGAGTTACATTAATACCTTTGTTTTCTTTGACCTTAAAATTAAAAGAGAATCCTCTCTCTGCAGTATGTTCAGTGGTTACTGCTCATTTTTATCAGAAATTTAAAATTAAAAATGAATTAGGCACCATCTGCCTGAACTTGGGGATGTTGGTCCTCTTTTTCACTGTTGTGTGGTACTTCACTCAAAAACATCTCAAGGATAGTCTTTTCAAAATACTTATTCTAAAAGCAAAAGCGAAAACAAAATAAACCTCAAACATATTCCTGCAACACCTATAACATCACAGAGGAACCTCAGCAGCCTCTGACCTCCAGCCCCAGTGTGTACCTACACAGGCTGCACCTGAGAGCTGTTGATATTACTTACTGTTACTTCTGGAGTTTTCTGAAATGGTTAAATGGCCATAGATGCTTTGTCTCATTAATTGAGATGAGTTTTAGGATTTATGTATAAAATTTTATATGGAAATTAAAAAATAAAAGTTTATTCGTGCTTCAGTCTTTAATTGGAGAGGTGTATGTTGTATCTTTTCGAGTTATTTGTCACTAATGTCACTTCTAATTGTTCATTTCATTGATACTTATTTTTTCTTTTTAAAGTGTATTTTGTAGTGGAAGCCTCTCTGGAGATTAAAGTTCCACTTTCAAACTATCTTTCTTCTCTATCAGTTGTGAGTTTGCTGCCTGTCATTTGTACAGCAATAGTCCCAATAAACTAGTGTGAAAGAGATGGTGCCAATACTGAATCAGCAACCTCAGCAAATTAGAGAGGGTCAATGAGGAAGGTTAAGAGTTGCATTGTCCCGGATGTTGCTTAATCAGGAGTTACTTTGCTCCTTGACCAATGGGTAAAGAAACTGTGCCACAGTGATTCAACTCATCACGAGAAACACACTTACTGTGGAGTATTTCAGGTGTACAAAATCAGGGAAATGTCCGATTTTACCACACTGGGGTTTTTATTTTGTAGCAGAAGGTTTTTATGAATAGAAATTTGACTGATCTCATCTGTGGAGGCATTTAAAATAGATAAGGCCAAATATTCAACAAATGCATTAATTTAATATGTTACTTTTCCACATTGACATGAAGCTTGCTATTAGCTTAACAGGTTTGTATGTTGAGAGAGACTCATTCCAGCAATCAGGTGTGTCTTGTCGCATTCATGAAGTTCGCCATGCTGTTCTTTAAGCTGCTCTAAGCTGTTTAACAATCAAATCCTGGAGTTGGCACACCTGTAACTGTAACATACTTTAATACTGTGCCCCTAAGTACTATGTCTCTGATTGTAAAATATGAATACAATGTGCTTGGCTACCACACAACCTCCATGTACTCTGTGATTAAGGCACCACACTAAGCATTAGTCCCTTGGGCATGGTGTCTGCGGTCATGCACCACAGCTTTGCTCTCTCAGGATAATTAAGTGTTGGAACAGATGGCTCGGGGAGGTTATGGAATCTCTATCTTTGAAAGCTTCCATGTGAGGCCCTGAAGAAGCTGAGCTGATTGTAGAGCGGTCCCGCTCTGAGTGGGAGGCTGAACTAGAGATCATCTCAGGTCTGTTTCAGTCTCAGCTCTTCTACAATCATTTGATGCAGTCCAGTCACCTTAGGAATTCTAAGCTCATCTTATTAATAAACAAAATGAGTTTTTCAGTTGCTCTGAGTATCTTTTGCTGACTGGTAAAAGGAGTGGATTTAATAGTCTAACACTGAAAAGGTTTTCTAAGCAATATGCATTACTGAGAAAAATTTTCCTGATGTGAAGAGTGAGAGGGGTTAAACTTTGAAAAATTTTATTGATTATTAAATATCTGAGGTGTACAAGTTGGAATGCCTCTGAGGAGATTGTCTTGAAGATCAGAAAGATATTAATGTTATGCAGCACTTAAGAATAAAATCGCTAGGAACTGCTGCTATTTTGGTCTGAGTTAGTGGCCTCCTATCCCCACTGTTCCAAATGAAACCACCACCTAAGATGCAAGGCCAAAAGGCAATATGTATAGCAATGCTTGTTTTGTCAGTAGCCCTCTCTTGGCTTCTCTTTCCTTTCACAGGTCTGAATATGGAGGAAAAGACTGTGCAAACAGGATAATTTAATTCTGCTCTCATCCTTTGCTCAGTCTTATCCCAAATATATACAGAAATAACATACAGAATATATTTAAGAGAAATACTGACTTCTCTGCTTCTGTAATGCTTGCCATCCAGTCTTCTGTTTGCTTGGCATCATTTCAATATAAATGTGAAGCAGCAGTGTATCCCAAAGAGATGCAACTCTGTTCCTGTTTTACTGTTTCCTATAGTCCTCATGCCAAGTGTACAGAAGTTATCCCCTTTTCTCCTGAAAACAGAGATGTGACTTGAATTGAGTGTTTCATCATTCCATATTGTGAAAGGGTATTTCCTGGGGTTTGTGAGAGGAGTGGATTATTCATTTAATAGCAGAACAAATCCATAAATGATAAAGGAAATCACCTGGGTCTTGTAGTTTGCACCTCTATATAGGATAGAAGAAATTTTCTTGCCTGATAATGGATTAGAACTGTTGCATATATTTGTTTTTAAATTAGGCTGTGCGATTTTGCTGGCTGAAATGGTGCTGGATGATGAGAAGAAGAACAGGAGCACAGCTCTGCTGCAGTCTTTGAACATGCTTGTGCAGACAGAGGGAAAGGAGAGAAGTGGCACTGAGTATCGAGCCTTGCTGGAACAACATGGATTCACAAATGTCACAATCAGAATAACTGGAAATTTGTTAGACGTTATTCTCTGCGTTAAGACGTAGAAAAAAAAAATGGATTAAGTAGTAAAGTCTGGATGTCTCATATTCATGTTTGATGTTCTGTAATTATGCAAATACATTCTCAACTTCCCATCCATACCATAAACAAGAAATGTAACAAGAAATATTTTGTCAGCTTTGTGATGTTACTTTTAAAATGGGGGAGAGATCGATTATATTTATTTTAGACTTCAGTAAAATGATGCCAGAAGATTCTGTGTCTGCACAACATGTATAGGACACAAGTGGTGTCATCAGCCCTATGACAGTATTCACACTGCTGAGAAATCACTGTTTCATCATACTTGGTGCAATTAAAATAGTAGACCTTTTAGACCAGCACATACTGCTTTTCCCATTTCAGGAAGTTAATGTTGATATCACTTTAATGCTTCCTCACCATCCATTTTAATATCATTTCATGTTGCACCATCTAATGTTGCGGGTGTAACATAAAGAAACACTCTCTAATCAAGTCTGGGAACTGCTGCTGCAATGGTGTAGTCAGGATTGGAAACAAGAACTGGAGCAGCAGCTTCCTGAGAGTGCCTGCTCTGCTTTGTGAGAGGTTTCTGAAAAAAGGCAGTTGTATAAAAGCACAAGTTTCTTCTGTGATTGTAACTTGAGATTATATGTGAGGGAACCACATTTGTTTCAAGAACATCATCCTACATCTTTTTAGCCCTACTTAATTTGTGAACTGTTATACACGTGGATAGCAGAATATGAGATTAGATAAAGAGAAGAAGAAATGTGCAGAAACAGAAGAAAAAGTACGGTGATAGAGAAAAAAAGATTTCTACCAGTCATAGGCAGGTGAACTGCCAAGGTGAACAGAACATGACAACTATTGGCTGAAGTTTCCCATAACAAGTTAGGTGCCATTTACCTTCATTTTTCACATCGACTATACTCAAGAGTCTCAAAGTTCTTCTTAAATCAATAGAAAACTTTATGGTGAAAAATTTCAGTCTTGCAATGTGCTGTGCTAAGAGAGTATTAACATTCAGTTATGAGCTTTTTAAAAAGGAAAAAATATTACGCTATGCTGTGTGTGCCTCCCTGAGTACATGTACTACAGCTTTTATAAATTATGTCCAAAATATGGTCTTGTAACACCATATGTGCCTCACCCTCTGTGAGCATAGGAGTCACTTCACTCTATCTGTATGATGATTTAGAACACAGAAGAGCACACAATTTGCTTTGGATCTTTTGGTATGTGAAGAAAAAGTATAGTGACATATCTTACACAGTATATTGTACTAGAGCAGAGACAAAAGCTATGCCTGGCACATCCTCTTCTCACAACATGCCCTCTGAGGGAGATGCTCTCATTTTGAAATCTTGCAAAGTACATACATGTGTAAGCAGTGGTTTCTGGCACCTCGGCTACTGCAACTTTGTGGTTCACCAGTCATCTGTTTAAAAAAAAGGTTTGGCCTTGTTTACTTTGGTTGGAAACATCCATTAAAAGTGAAAGCAGTGAARGCAGGTGAGTGTGAACYCATGCCCTCCAGCTAKAACAATTMCAGTCTTTTAGAAAGAACAGGTATAATTTTAGACAGAAGTTGGACCATTAGGTTTAAAATACCAATTTCAGCATACAATAAAATCAGCAACGTTACTGATGGAAACCAGACTTGGTGGGGCCTGAGGCCCTGTCGTGAGTGCTTACTCTGGCAGCCTGCTGAGGAGGTTTCCATGGCATCTAACTTCAGTGCCCATACAAGAAGCTGGAACCACCCATTCCTGTTGTCCTTCTATTGTCCCACAGGAAACTGTAGCTAAATTCTTTGGCCTTTCATTGTCTTGGATGAGTTCAGTGACATACAGAAAATTCCCATGATGTGGCACTGGAGTGCTAAGGAAGAGGTGGGAACAGAACTTGCCAACAAGGATATGCCATAGATCAGCGTTACCCGGAGGGTGGTGAGCATGGAGCAAAACCCACTTGTGCACAGACAGTGCCCCAAATCTGCTCCTCTCTGTCTGCCCCATGGGATTCCCAGAAAAGAAAAAGCAGTTTCTGCAGAAAGCTGTTCCTCTATTCTGCACTGGCTTCAAGCAGTTGCCACAGAAGGAGTCTTTCAGTTCACTTGATTCTGTGACTCATTGACTACTGCCTGGGCCCAAAAACCCACACCCCAAAGCCAGTGCTCCACCAGCTCACACTCAGCTTCACAGAACCATAGAATCATAGAATCATAGTATCAGCTAAGTCGGTAAAGAATTCTGAGATCACCAAGTACAACCTGTGACCCAAAACCACCATGTCATGGCACCAAGTGCAACATCCAGTCTTCCTTTAGACATACAGAGGAGCAGGGACTCCCACTTCCTGGGCAGTCCATTCCAATGTTTCACCATCCTTTCTGTGAAGAAGTTGTTCTGAATGTTAAACCTAAACCTCACCTGGTTACAGCCTCCCTTCAGGTAGTTGTAGAAAGCAATGTCACACGCAAGCCTCCTTTTATCCAGGCTAAACACCCCCACCTCCCTCAACCACTCCTTGGAAATGTGCTCCAGACCCTTTACCAGTTTAATTTGCCTTATCTGGATCCACTCCAAGATCTTACTGTCCCTCCTGGATTAAAGGGCCCAGGACTGGGCACAGTATCCGAGGTGTGGCCTCACCAGTGCCGAGCACAGGGGCAGGATCACTGCCCCGGTCCTGTCAGCCAGGATGCCATTGGCCTTCTTGGCCACCTGGGCACACGCTGGCTCCTATCTCCAGCACCCCCCGGCCCTTTTCCACTGGGCAACTTTCCAGCAACTCTGCCACCAGCTGTAGGGTTGCATGGGGTTGTTGTTACCCAAGTGCAGGGCCCAACATTTGATCTTGCTGAACCTCATACAACTGGCGCCCATCGATCCAGCCCGTCCAAATCCCTCTRCAGAGCCTTCCTGCCRGGCGRTGCAGSGACCCGCTGGGGTGTGCAARCTGGTGCGAGAGCTACCGAGAGCGGCAGAGATTGCGAGGAGCGCTCGGGAAGCCGACTGCAGTCGGGACAATCGGGTTCTCAGCAGGATGACCCCAGGCTGCCCCGCGGGGGCCGGGCCGGGGCGGTGGCGGGGCAGCACCCGCCCGGGTGACGCGGCGCTGCGACACTGGCGCCGCAGCGGGGGGGAGTGTGAGGGGAGGGTGCGCGGGGCGGGGCCCGGCCGGCTCAAGCCCCGCCCCCAGGGCGGGCTGGCCAATGGGGTAGCGAGGGGCGTGGCCGGCGCTGCCCGGCATTAAGCCCATGCGCGGCGGGGCTCCCGCCCTTTCGGCTTGAGCGGCAGCGGCGTCTGACTCCCGGCGGCTCCGGCGCGGCGCGAACATGGCGGACCAGGCCATCTCCTTCCTCAAGGACTTTCTGGCGGGCGGCGTCGCCGCCGCCATCAGCAAGACCGCGGTGGCGCCCATCGAGCGGGTCAAGCTCTTGCTCCAGGTTAGCGGCGAGGGCGAGAGCCGGGAGCGCGGGCAGCGCCCGTCACCATCCCCCGCAGGCGGCGGGCCGGGCGAGGACAGAGGGACGGAGGCGGGGCGGGGGCCGTGGCAATTGCGGGACAAAGGGCGCGGGCGAGGCGGCGGCGGCTGGCGGGAAGGTCACGTGGGTGGCGGCGGGGAAGCCGAAGCCGGTTCCGCCGTGCGGGGCGGGGAGGGGAAGGAGGGTCGGGCCGAGCCGAGCGGGGCGGCCGCCGCTGGTGTCACTTCCTGCCGCCCCCGCTCCCGGCGCAGAGGGCACGGCGGGGAGGGGAGGGCGGCTGCTCTCCGCCGCCATCTTTGCGACCTTCACGTGACGCGCGCCCGCGCTCCGATTGGGCCGCGGGCGGGGCGGGGTCGGGCCGTGGCCGCGCGCGGGGCCCGGCGTGACCCGGTGGCGCCCCAAGGTGACTCGAGTGACCTTCGCCGCGGACCCGGTCCCGGCCGCGGGGCTGGCGGATCCTCCGTCTCCCCTAACCCCTGTCCTGTTGGCTGGTAGCTCTCTCGGCCTAACGCGGCTCTCTCAAGTGACTCCCGCCTGCAGGCCTGCCTCTGTCAGTAAAGACTCTCGCATCTAGACAGACCTGGTCGTGATGTACTTTTCTTATAATTGCCCTTGTTTCTCGCAGAATCGTTTACTTTCGTAAAGATCTTAAAGATCATGAAGCCCAACCTATGCTACCATTTAAACTAAACCATGGCCCTAAATGCCACGTCCAGTCTTAAACACGTCCAGGGACGGTGGGTTCACCATTCCAATGTCCAGTCACTTTATCTGAAGAGATTCCTCCTAATGTCCAACCTAAATCTTCCTTGGCACAGCTTTAGGCTATGTCTTTTATCCTGTCACTGCCTGGGAGAAGAGACTGGCTCCCAGCTTGATACAGCCCATTTTTCAAGCAGTTGTACAGTAATTACTTGCGGGTCTCAATTCCTATTTTGGCTAGTCTTGAGCTCTGAGAAACCTGGAAAGTTTTACATCTCTTAACAATACCACTGATGGCCGTTGAAAATTAAGAGCTTTGTTGTATAGTAGAAGCCAGTCTAAGCCAGCTGTAGCATAGGCATGTGGTCAATATACGTATTTTTATTTGCAGGTGCAACATGCAAGTAAACAGATTGCTGCTGATAAGCAGTACAAGGGTATCATCGATTGTGTAGTGCGTATTCCAAAGGAACAAGGAGTGCTGTCTTTCTGGCGAGGAAACTTGGCAAATGTCATCAGATACTTCCCAACTCAAGCTCTCAATTTTGCCTTCAAGGATAAGTATAAGCAGGTGTTTTTGGGAGGTGTAGACAAGCACACTCAGTTTTGGAGGTATTTTGCTGGTAACCTGGCATCTGGTGGTGCAGCTGGAGCCACTTCCCTCTGCTTTGTCTACCCCTTGGATTTTGCAAGAACCCGTTTGGCTGCTGATGTTGGAAAAGCTGGTGCAGACAGAGAATTCTCTGGGCTCGGGGACTGTCTAGTCAAAATCTCCAAGTCTGATGGTTTGCGTGGCTTGTACCAAGGGTTCAATGTCTCTGTGCAAGGCATCATCATCTATAGAGCTGCCTACTTTGGGATCTATGATACAGCGAAAGGTAATATTTCAGAGGGGATCTGAAAAACCTGTGTTTAGAATTGTATTGTCTCATTTTGCAATGTGAAAGTAGAGGGAGATACTGTTGCCACATCCATGACGCTGCTGTATCCAGGGGAAAGCTTGTGCATGTGTTGATGGCAGCAGCTTACATTAAGTACTGGTTTTGTACTTAAAGCAGTTGCTTTTAATGCCAGCAGAGTATATTGGTGCCCATACACAAGTAAAATAAGTTCTTTTTTGTTCAGTTCATTGTTGTAGTTGAATTGGACCAGTTCAAGTTTGTTTAGCAGAATGGGATTGAGCAGTGCTTTTGCAAAGGAATTGTTAAGCTTGACACTTGGGCATATAGGTCATTCATGCTAGCTTGTACTGTAATGTTATCCACAGGGAMAGAGACTTAATTTAGTGATACTTCTTTATAAAAAGAGTAATGAGTGGTCAAAACTTCTTCTTATGCTAGTTTAAAAAGAATGCTTGTGCTTAAATGTTAATTTGTTTTGATTACTAAGAAGGAAATTCTCTAAATATTGCTTCAGTATATTTAAGTTTATGAAGTGTTGTGTTGCAATTTTAAAGTATGGTTCTACAATGTTTTGTAACCAAGGCATCTAGTTTCTCACTCGGTCAAGTAATAAAATAGCTGTCATGCAGTGAGTGAACCAGAGGAGGATGTGCAAGATAAAAAGCAAATTGCCTTTTTTGTTTTATTGCAGGCATGCTCCCAGATCCCAGAAATACCCACATTGTTATCAGTTGGATGATTGCCCAGACAGTGACTGCTGTGGCCGGCGTGGTCTCCTATCCTTTTGATACTGTGCGGCGTAGAATGATGATGCAGTCAGGACGCAAAGGAGGTAGGCTGTATATCCATAGTGCTGTTAATGCTGTTAAAAGGATGGGGTTCTTTTTTACTAGTAGCCATCCTCAGCAGTTACGATTCATTGTTCCATAAATCTGATTTGTTATATTATACTCAAATGAGGAAATGCAGTAAGGCTTGTGATTGTCAGGAGTAATGCTGAGGAATTTTCATTATGGAAAATGAAGTAAGAAAAAGGACTGCCTGTTTGCATAGTCAGATTAAACAAAGGTATTAAAAAGAAGGCTTAACATTTCTAGTAAGTATTGTGATACAGTGTTAAATTGTGGTTTGGGACATCACAAAGCAGTTAAGTGAAACAGGGCAGTTGTTAAAATCATCTGAGCTAAAATAACAATTAAGAATAACTCTTTGCTCTTTCCCTGCAGCTGATATCATGTACTCTGGAACAATTGACTGCTGGCGGAAGATTGCAAGGGATGAGGGAGGAAAGGCCTTCTTCAAGGGTGCATGGTCTAATGTCCTCAGAGGCATGGGGGGTGCTTTCGTGCTTGTGCTGTACGATGAATTAAAGAAAGTAATTTAAACAGCCTAAATAGAATTGGAAATCAAGTTGAGCAGATCATGTAGAATAACTGTCATTATGGACCATTGACCTTCAAGAAATTCCTGTGAGTCTTATTTATCAGAGCCAGATGATACTTCTAGATGGGGCTAGAAACTGACATAGAAGACTGATCCACCTCTCTCACATGCATGAAGACACTGAATCTGTCAATTCAGTGTGGCAATTTTTCTTTACAGCAGTGAGGAACTAGTGGCATTGGTTCTGGGTCCAAAGTAGCTAGGTCCAATTTAGGCAGAAAAAAAAAATGGTTTTATTGTGGATCAGTCCCCCAGTTTCAAGTCCTATCTTCTAGGACCATTAAATTGTATTTGAAAGCATTTGCTAACAAATCATGTTCTTTTCCACTTGTACTGAAGCACTATGTACCATTTTGCACAGCTGAACATCTAGCAATTTTGTTCTTAAATTGGGGCATTCTGCTGTAAAACAATAAACATACTTACTCGGTCTGTGTTGAAATTATTACATAAAAGCTTTGGGAAAGCCTCTTGTATTTGAAAACTTGTTYCGGATAATGTGTCCTCTGATACCCTTACACTGCATTCTGTAACAAAATAAGCTTTTGAAAAAATAATTGAATGTTCGATCTTTAAAGGGGAAGGGTGGGGAAGCATGGGTTGTACTAATAGAAACCACTCCCATTCTTTGTGCCTGACCGTGTACGATGGGCTGCTGCAAGTGGCTTTTTGCATGATTCTTAATAACTGATTTATGACTGCTGTGATTTACAATGGGGGAGGGGGTGGGGGGGCTCAGTTGTAGTGCTAGGAAAACCCAAAGTACCAAGGACTGTCAAAAATAATGCTCTTGCCCTTGGTAAAACAGCCTAAAATAAATAATTTTTGTTAAATCGGTGTGGAAAGGATCATGGCATTCATGCAAAAACCCAGGAACCCAGTAAATGCCTTCAACTTCTGAGTGACCTATGTATTGTATTGTTGCTGGTTGGAAATGTTGGTTGGTGCCATTCAAGAAGCTGTTTGGCCTTACCTGTAGGAGTGGCCAGTAGCTCTGTGGAAAGGTTGAATTTATTCTGAAATGAGTTGTGCTCTAAAAGGTGAAGTTGAAGGGGTGTRGGGGAGGGAATTTGTGTACTTCTGTGTAGCTGTAAAATAATAGATCAAGGTAGGTCAGCCTTCAGTATTAAATGATTGGTGTTTAGGGATGGTCAGAAGACCAGATTGGGTAATTGCTCATAACTGCTCTTTGAGATAATGTAATACCTATGTGCCGTTCTTCATATGTATATAATCTTTTGTACTTTGTAATCTGCAAAGACATGATAGAGGGACTAGTAGAGGAAAGCAAGGTGTTTTTTTTCTTCATGTTTTAAAAACTTTCCGTATATCTTTAAGGAAAAGTGTCATTGTATGACTCATGGAAGGCTGACTCGGCTGTCTTGAGTTCCTCTGTGTGCCTTCTGAGATTGCTATTCAAGATGAAACATTTAAATTACCTGCTTGGCTTTGGCTGGTTATTACCTTCCTCTCAAGCATATTTTATCTTTTTCCTTTCACTGTTGCACAAGCACTGCTTTCACAATCTGTGAATGTAAAGACATTACACAGCTCCTTTGTACACAGACTAATGGCAAAAATCATGTACCTACTGCAAGTGGTTCTTACGTCCTGTGTGGCAATGGCAGCTCCCTGTGGTGCAAGCAGGTCATTTGGTGCTCACCTTGCCAATCAGTTTGCTGGGGAGCAGGGGAAAACATTTTGTCTGTATAAACACATTGATTAGGTTTTTTTTTTTTCCTGCATCAGTGCCTTGCAAGGGTGGAGATAATTATTAGATACYTCCCTGTAGTGGACAGGGGCCCAAACTTTGTGGAAGAACTAAACATGGAGTTACTTCAGCAGCCTCTAAGAGGGTCTGACTTCTACACCCAATCTCCCCTTCAGAACAAGTTTTTAACCARAAGAAATAGGACAAGAAACAAATGCAAGTGTAGGTGTTTAAGTGGCACTGCAATTTCCCTATGCTATACATTCAATATGAACTAATTTATGGTGTTCAGGATTGTGGGTTTTTTTTTGGTTTTTTGGTTTTTTTTTTTAAATACATGGCTTCCCTTAGTCATGCAGCAGCAATTTCCAATGTGTGATGCAGTTTAGGGATGTAAGAGGCAAACAATAAATGAGACTTTTAAAAAAAAAAAAACGTTTGTTCTCTGCCTTACTGAAACACTGAAATTCATTTGTTTTGAAAAATATGAACAGGAAAACATCCAGCATTTGTAAAAGAAAATACTGGCATCTAAAGCCTGTATTATTTTTAAAAGGCATTGGAAGTAGCACTTCCACTCTTTGAAAGGAGTAACTGAAATGTATTTGTGAGGAAATTTTACATTTTAAATCTACCTGTTAAAGACTAGATTTTATTTCAGTTCTCACAACTGTTAGATTTTTTTGAAGGCTTTAGATGTTATCTGTGAATTAAGTACCTATTAAAACTGCGCAGAATCACAATGTTGCAGTGGTCTGTATTTTCAGTGGCAGTACTGAGCTCRTGAAATGGCTGACAGACCAGTATTAATACTTATAATTGACAAGTATAATTTTATTTTCCACTTTTGTCTTGGATGAGATTAATTGCATATATTGGGATAGTTTGGTGTTGCTGGTTGGAAGACTAAACCTAATTTTAGAATTTTAAACATTCTAAATAGTTAGTTTCTGCTGTAGAAAATAACCAGGCGCACAAAAATTGCAGCAAAATTACTGTGGCACTACACAGCAGGCMTGTCAGCCTACAGGAAATCATCATAAGAGGAAAGAGGCTTCACAGCAATGATGACAAGAAAAAACAGCTTTATTCTGAATAAGAGGTCTTGTCTTAATGTGAAGAAGCTCCCAGCAAGGTTGAAGCATGTCTTCAAAGTAGATGCTTGCAGAAAAGCTTAGTTGCCAGGCACTGTGGGTTTGAACAAAGGGAAACRAACAAATTTCATAGATTTCCCCCCACACTTTTCTCCATTTTAAGGGGACAAACAGTTTTATAGGTGATTATATTCCTTTATAATTATATTCCTTTATAATATTATATTCCTTTATATTCCTTTATAATCCTATATTATATTCTTTTATTCCTTTATAAGCTGGTTTGAAATACTTGTTAGCAGGATCCATAGTTTTCTTTCATGTTGGGTAATCAAGTGTGTTTTTGGAAAGTTGGATCATTCTTCAACTGTAGTTATTTCCTCATTATGACTTGTTGGTAGATACACATATTCTGTCTAAAAGAGAAAATTGTGTAAAATGCAGTAAGCTACAAGCTGCTGTTGGTATCATTCTGAACATTATCATTTCAGCAAGGTAGTTTCCCATCTTGCTCTTTTAATATTTGAGAAATGATTGCAAAGCAGTAGAAGACAGTTTCAAGGGTGCTTAAGGAAGGTTTCTATACGTATGATAAGTACTCGCTGTCAGCAGGAGGAAGAACAGAAGGATTTAGATGCTAGACAATTTTAGCTGAGGCAATAAGAATATATTCCATCAGTTTTGTCTGAGTTTTCCATATGTGGTCATTATCAGATGTGTAGCTGGGTTCTAGGAGAATGCATGCTGCTAGGTAAGATCATAGTACTCACAGACCACTTGGAGTTTAAAGTATTGAGGGAAGATAATAAATAGGAAAGGATGGAATGGGGTGGGGGTGGGGGGTAGGTTAACAAAGGTTAAAAAAACAAGCTTGCTGCCATACTGAGGGTATGTTGCATAACATCAAACCAGGATGTTTCAGGGACTTTTTTTCTAGGAAATCTGAAGAATGGGTAAAGCACTGCAGGGCTTTGTGATCATGGTGTTTTGTGCTACTTGATTGTTTTCCAAGGAAAATGCACAGTGTGTATCTTGCAAGTTCTTGGAATATATTTAACTCCAGGCAAGAGGCAATAAAACTCAGTGATGCTGAGGAAAGAATCTGGAMAAAGAATGACTGGAGAGATAAGTAAAATAAAATGGATTAGAGGAATGCAAGTTTCCTGAAGCACTGCGTGATTTGGTTGGTAGGATCTTAAAGCAAATAGGAAAGTTGGCATTTCTTTAACGTGGGTCTTTTAAAGGATACAAATGCAAATTCAGAAAGGGTTTTTTTTAAAATCATGAGCTTTTCCAGTGATCTAGGGAAAAATATTGTGAAACGGGAGAAAAATGGGAAAATGTGAAAGGTGGAGTAAATAGGGGCAAAAAAAGGAAATGCAAGCTTTAAAAAGTGTGATTAGCAAAGGACACTGCAGGTTTCAAAACAGCTCAAATCAATTAGCACTAAATGTCAGTGAGAGTGTTTGGCATTCCTTGTAGGAGAGCTTTTGAAAATGTCCTTTCTGTATTATTATTTTAATAACTTTGACAAATTACAGCATTCAATCGTGTTAAAGGTACTGAGTTTGGAGAGAAAAGGTAAAATAAAAGGTTTTAAGAGTAGATCAAACTGTTTAAACATGTCAGAATCATACAAATCATCTTCACAGTGCCTGTTGGCAGGTGTGAGGCAACGTGAGGGATTCACTTAACTCTGGCAGCTGCTGCTGCTGCATTGCTTCCTGCATGGAAGTGCCTGACCAATTTACAGACCACGTCCACAAAGGCCTCTGGGTTGGAGTGGAGGGATTTGAGCCTGTTTGATATTATATGCACTGGAATCTGGAAGCCACTCAAGTTTAGGAAAAGCAGGCAATCCGTATGCAATTTTTAAAAGGCTGCCTGCTACTTTCCCAGCTATTATTATTTAATATGATGGACTGTGGGCTGCTGCTGTAGCCTTAGCTCTGACAGCCTGGTAGGAGGTGAGMTATCAGGTATTTACGACTTAAAATGTGTGAGGAAACCTATCCGAGTTACATTCCTACCTGTTTTCTGTGAAAGCCAGAGGTGGTAGGACCAAAGACGAATCAGGACAATGTGCTGGTATATGGTTACCAAAACYAGAGTTTTAGTTTAGAGTTTTGGTATTCTTTATTAAAAATTGAAGGAAAATTTATGTGTCCCTTTTGGAAGCCTCATTGGAATGCGTGGTGTTGCCCACTGAATTGTCRGCAATTAATGACTAACCTGATTTACTGACTTCAAGGATGTTTTTGTTTCACCAACTGAGAGAAAATCCCCTCACTATGCAGTCACCACACAAACCACTCTCAAATGGAAGGATTTGCGAAGCATGAATGGTTTGAAGCCTGGTTGTCATGACATGTGTAGAAACACAGGAAGAATTACTTGCTGCTGACAGTATGCAAGTGTGTAAGGTACTGTAAACAAGAAAGGAATAAGAGTAAAAAAAAAGTAATGGATTTTAAGTGCAGTAAAGCAGGCTGTTCAAAAAGCTTTTTAAAAGTAAGGCTTATTAAACAGAGTAGGCTGCACAGGGATGCTACAGTATATTGGACAAATAAAATTTTCAAAAAACAGTGAAATTGCTGTGTTGAAACAAGGAAGGTTAAACTGTTCAGTCTTTTCAGCCCTGTTGATTTGCATTCAGTGCAACACGATTTTTCTACATGCATATAGATCAGGCTTATAAAATATTCAATATATTCACCTGTATATTAAATATTCTTACAATATGTTCACTCATAATATATTCACATTATATTAGRACCATTGATGTTTAAAAATGCTAATGAAAAATGCTTTCTCAGGTTATTTTTGAAGTATGGATGGCAACTATGCAAAGCTGATACATCTCAGTAAAAGTGAAAACTCTGGTCTTAAAACATATCTGCAAATACCTACAGGACAATAATTTGTTTCAACACTGGCAAAGAGCATTTCAGGTTTTAAAGCAGCATACCTTGCATGACAGAAGGTTTGGACCAAATGTAACACTTGTTTTTAAAAGTTTGGCCTGTTGTGGTTTGTAGTTAACAGATATGACTGAATTGAAAAGAAATCATACCTGGTTGTCTTCTTCAGTTAATTGACTAAATTTGTCTCTTGGTTGTGGTATGGGAGGAAATATCTTGCTGAAACTGCAGTACCTTTGGATAGAAAATGGGATTGTGGAGGAATTTAAAATATTGCTAATAAAATACACACAAACATTTTGTGTTATAACATAAGGACATTTTTTACTTTTGAGATTGAATATTTATTGCTCTACAAATTAAATGAGAAGTAAAATATTTTTAGTGGGGTAACTGGTGGGTGACTATTATTACATTTATTATTTGGGTTACTAARATTTATTTTGTGATTAGAATCACAGTAAATATTTTATTAATCAGTGACTGAATAAATCACGTGACATAACTTTCACCACTGAGTGAGGGGTTTTATCAAAATAAAAGTACATTCATTTATCTGGGTTCTCTCTGGTACTGTATAAAACCAATGGCTTCAAAGAAACCTGCATGTTAAATGCTTAAAAGTAAGAACAGAAAAGCTTTTGTAGGATCTGGTAGAATCAATCATTTAATAACTTTAACATCTTTTCCCCCTTTTCCACTTAGTGATTTGCATGCCAAAGGACCATCCACAGCAATCCAGGTGGTAATAGGTCATGACATTGATAATCAGATTATTTAAATTGCAAGTAGGAAAATGGGAGGTTGGAGGAATGTGTTTCATATACATAATACTCTTATCATAGTGTCTACAGAGAAAAGGTTGATTTACCGTTTGAAAAGACAATACTGGAGAAGTACAATTGCGATTGTTCCAAGTGCAATCAAAAATAAAATCACTAAAACAAGGTAATCTTTCCCTTGACCTGAAACATCCAAGAGAGGGAATTATCTCAGCATGGCAAAAAACTGTCTTTGTGACTGTATGATATAATGAATGCAAATTTCACTAAATTATTTGCATGTTCCAAAGGACTTCAACCTGATTTTCTTAAATAATTTAGTCAAAAAATGCAGATAGACTTGATGCATTTTAAACTCCTTCAAATATTTAAAATTTAAAGAATTGAAATTTAGAGAATTTTAAAAAATCTGGAAGAGGAGAAGAATAAACAGAGTTACAGAACAATCAACAGAGCAAAATTCCTGGAAAGGGTGAAAAGAAAGGTATAGAAGGGAGGGGATGATAGTCATGGTGAAAACTTAGAGAAGTGAGAGGCAGCCTCATCACAGCAGACCAGAGTGGGTCTATCTCAGTCTGCTGTAGCCCTGGCATCTGAGTAACTGCTTCACAATCCCAGCTAATCAAAGGTTTTACTGCCAGACTATTGGAGTTTCTTCTCCATACTAATAAAATCTACCTAGTTATTTCCATATAATTAGATAAAAATTAAAAYTTTATTCATTTCTGTGAGGAAGAAAGGGGGAAAAAAAAGCAGTCTTACCAAACTCAATGGGTTCACTCCATTCCCCCCAGTTTGAGCTTGCATGACAGCTTGTTCCACGTGCTCTGATTTTCAGAATGTATCTTTTTTTCTCATTGTAATTTTGGAATTCATATCTGTCATTCCTTATCTAAAAGCAAAATAATCAGACTCTGCATTTCACTTCATAGACAGATATTAACAAAAGTTGAGGGTAATTTCCTGATACAGTTTCTATAAGAAAATGATGTGTATGATTGTTTTAGGGACATACTAGTTAAACATTTATCTTGCCAGTGAAATTGTCTGGTTTTTAAAGGTTAAAAATTATCTGTAGTTTATTTGGTCTTTGATTTATTTTATTGTGCTTTATGGACACTGTTTTTCAGTGTCCTTGTTTGTGGATCCTCAAGAAATCTGAAAGACACAAAGCAGAATTTGGAGAAGTAACCTGTAAACTGCCCTTGCAAATTTAATGGGGRTTAAACAGGCATGGATGGTGTCTCTTTGCTAAAAAGATGTAATGTTTTTTGAGACAATACAGTAATAGAGAGGGATTATCTAGCCTCACAATACTTTGTACAAAGTCTGGAATCTGTCAAGCCCTTCCAAGGCTGAAAGGAGCACTCGTTTGTCCTGGGAAGATTGACATTATGTTTTAACTTCCTGGGGTTTTGAAGATCGTTTTCTCCCTTTGTCTAGCTGTCCTGAGCTACAGTGGTATTATTCCAAAACAAGAAAGAGAGTGTTTCAGATTTTTAGTAAGAAAAATGTCACATTGGTTGGGAGCAACATCTATTTGTGCAATAGATAGAATGTATGGAGTTTTGTGAAATGCATAGAAAATTCTGCCTATCTTACCCAAAAATGATGAATTAAGCTTCTATTTAAAGATATCAGAGGACCATGTTTTTCATATTTTATCACTGCTACATTGATACAAAACCTGTTGTTCTAGAAGTGTAATTTCTGTAAGGGTATTTATATGCTTAAGTAGGCCAAACCACAAATCTGTATGTRACGAGAATACTTACACGAAGAAGATTTTTCTCTTTGTTTGGCTCATCCTGCAAAACAAAGACAAATCTTTATTGTTATCTTATCAAATAATTCTCTTATTTTGTTGTTTTTGAAGATCATAAATTATTTTTAACTGACAAATCAATTGGATATTATTCTCCAGTAATGWCCCAGAATAACAGCACTTTATTCAGAATTTTGTCTTCCTACTGGGTTTTTTTCAGAAAGGGAAGGAAACATTAATTATTTACCAGTAGAWGTGAGAAGCTGTATTTGCCACCAAGGGTATTTTTACACACACTGTGCAGTCTCATCCACATTCAAATTATGCAACAATCRCATCATCCTACAAACACAGCAGATCTGAAAGCTGTGGTTTCACAATAGTTTGATAATCTGGGGCAGAAATTGATGTAAATAGCAAATTTGTCCTCCTTTCAGTCAAAGTCCCTGTTAGACATCTGACATACATGCTCAGGGGCTTTCTGTGAAGAGCTACTTACACATCCTATGCAATCAAAATGTAGTTAAATGGAATCAAATTGATCAAATTTAATTAACTGGAATCAAACTGATCTGGATAAAAGAACCTCAAAAATTTGAAGAGGAAGGTAGGTTCAAAAATGAGTGAACAGATTSAATAGCAGTGACTTTTAGCAATGACCTCAGAAAGCATTGAGAAGCTGAAGTCCTGGAAATATCTATCTTGTGTAATATCAGTAGGATAGCCAGCATTATGGAAAGGTCAGAAAGGCATAACTGGAAGGAATGTCTCATTATAGAAAACACACCCACTCTGTGTCTTGYATYATAAAGCAGWCTAGTATTTCCCCATCACTCACTGYCAGATGAGTGCTTTGAGCTYAGGACATGATGGAAGTCACCAGCCTGTGCTGTGAATGAACAGGGTGTAAAYGATTTGCTGAAATGTCAGATGTGTGGTGTGTTTGGGCTGTCTCACCTGTGTCAGCCCCTCCTGAAAGGTGTGAGTTCTGTCTGCCCATCTCCATGTCCATATCTCTGGTACCTTCAGTGCCTCGAAGGGCATGAGGCACCTCCTGCTCCACTGCAGGGAGCCCTAATGTGTTCTGGCTCTTCATGCTCCTTTGCAGACACCTACATTAAGGTGTCTCAGTCTAGGAGATGAATTTCATAGCCAAATGTAGAAATATACACCTAACCCCACCCATTCAAACTGTGGCACAGGAAAGAAAAGTTCATCTGTATTTSTTTCAAAGAAATGTTTTGATAATATTGCTATGTTGTATCTAWATCTTTATGTAAAACTTTCTAAGCATTTCACACAAGATCTTACTGTCAAATTGTAGCAACCAGCTGGAAAGCTATAAGTAGTGCAATTGCTCCTTGAAATAGCTGCCAAGGTAGATACTATTAATGCATTAAAAAAAAATCCAGATAATCCAAACAGTCTGCAAGCTGTTGGTCTTGTTTTGAACAAATGAGATTTAATGAAGTATTGCCCTATTGCAGTTGTGTATTTGTCTTTAACCCGTAGCTGATCTTTTTGTAATGGTCTTGTGCCTTAAAAATTGCTACCATGGTAAGCTTCTGAGCTGCAGAAGTTCATGAGAGGTGGGATGTGAGACCAGCAGAGCTGGGGCAGGACACCACAGCTTATGACAGAAAAGTTAATAAAGGAATCAGAGCTTTACACATTATAGATATGCATRAGCATAGATACAGTACCAAAGACAAACCAAGAAAATGTTTTTACCTTATTTTGTATGCTGATTTCATACTGAAAACACTTTGCTTTCTCCACATAACTTGTAAGGGGTGGGTGCCACGTAATTACACAACCCGCTGAATCTCTGGGACAATGGGCAGTGACATTTAATGGAGCAGTGAGTATTTCTGGGGAGAAAATYGAATAATTATTGTAGGCATGGGCAATAATCAGCTGCAACTCATGCCTTCCCAGAAAAATGTGTGTGAAGGTGAGGCAACACAACTGTGTGCTACTGATGCTAACTAAAGTTATCTGGTTAACAGCAGTAAAATACCTGAACAAAAAAGCTTGGGAATATATCACTGCATTTGTTGGCTATCTGAAGTAAATGAAGTTCATGTAAAAAAAAGTATGAAGGATTTTGTGTAATTCAGTAGTGCAATCAGCAGAGTGCCATTTTCTTCTACATCTGTTTTCCACTTGCACGTTGGCAATGCAAGTTTCCATGGAAAAAAGGAAGGAAGCTTTTGCATGAGGTGCTGTTCATGATGCATTCAAGGCATCTGAATTTGAGTGCCTACAGTATATCAGTRTGACCTGGGTGTCTAACCACTGTGGTCACCAGAGGCCTCATCTGTAGTACCCAGGATATCTGCAGAACTCTTTGGGCCACCACAGAGCAGGTGTGCTTGCCTGGATAGCTCTGAGCTTCACAGTCTGCATCAGCTCCAAGCAGGAGTCACTCTCATGTGAGCATTTCAGACCACACAGGACACTCAGGAGGAGCCTTCTGTCTCATAGGGCCCAGGCTACATCTGCAAGCCTGGTGGATGTCCCAAATGTCTGAGTGCATGTTTTTAGATCACTGAATCCCACTCCGGATTTCTCTTGGAGCTTAAACACCTAGYTCACACAGAGGTACCCACAYATTTAACTAACACAGTCTTRATTTACAACCTGAGCTCCTGTGGCWTTCAKAGAGGTKTGARACTGAGGGGTGGTAAAATAAGCCCTTAAGAAAGGTGACCTTGAAAATCTAACCATTGCATTTCATTACTTGGAATCCATGGGTATGTCCACACCACTTCTCTGTTCAATTATTCCATGCTGACTCTTCCTTTGATTGTTTTAGTTAAGTTTTGGAACTATATTCTGTCAGCTGTTAGAAGTAAAGTCTGCCCTGCAGTGCAGGATCCTGCAATGGCTACAACTTTGTTTYAATCTTCTTTTCAGAGAAAAAATCCCCACTTAATTATTATATAAAACAATAATAAAAGGTTCAGTTACTTACCAATTTTATGCAGGTCAATGTACTCATCATAGAACTGGATCCGGGAGTCTTTGCTAGACCCATTCACCATGAAGTAAGCTTTTTTAGTCCCCATGCTCACATTTTGGAACATACATCCCATATTTCTGCCATTTTCATCTTTAATGTAAAGCTCACATTCCATCTCCTCATCATCTCTGCTACAGCAAAGCATTTTARTTAAACAAGGGCACTGTGATGTGTTGAATGAGAATTCAGAATTCCCTGGCTCAAGCAGACCTGCTTACCTTGACTTCTGCCAGTAGAGGAAATATTGTGTGTCTGCTGGAGCATCCCTTCCTGCCTGCCAAGTGCAGTTCATGAGGAAAATGTTRTAGATCACACAGGAGAAGTTTTCAATGGCTGAYCCATTCATGCCTRCAAACACAGGAATATCTGTGRTGAGRAAAAAYAGTGTGACTCCTCCAAGCTGGGGGATCATGGCACACACTTAGATAAGTGAGACAACTGCAGACCCAGCTAGTTATTACTTGCGTTGGGAATGACAACTGTGAGAAAATTCTACTCCCTCTCCATTTCATCTGCCTCTGAACTGTGAAACCTGTCAGTAAAAGAGGCATTCCACATGTAAAGGAAGGCACAGTGCCTTAACACTGTCCATGCTGCTGCAGAGAAAGCATTTCTCCCTCCTGGGAATCCACTCCTGAAGTGTCTGCACAGAGGATTATAAAAACTGAGACTTTTAAAAGCAAGGTTGGACTTTTTGCTGCTCTCCAATCAAGCAGCCTTCTCTTTAGAGCTTTCCACCCTCATGTGGGTGACAGTGACTTGTTATTTTCCTTTTGTGGAAAATCTTATCTTCCTTTCCTTTCATCTCCATTTATTACGGAGCAAATAATTTTAACAGATCTTGACAAAAAAAAAAGTTTTTTAATAGAAAATATAGAAGTTACCCTCTGTGTAAGTAACTGTTTTCTAAGGCAATGTTTACCTTTAAACTATTGCAAATGGAGAAAACCTTAGCCAGACCATATACATTACCTCCAGGGAGAAAGGTGCATTCTTTTGAGATGTTTGTGTTTGGCACTTTAATGATAAAGAACACTCCTTTGTGCAGAGGCATGTCTAGTTCCACTGGAAAGCTGCATAGAGGACTATTCACCTGAAAAGACAACATGTTGTTTTATTTCGCTGCTTCTCCTCTTTTGATGTTAGATGATGCTGTCAATAGAAATGCACCTAAGGAACATAATTACATGTGTATGTGTGTTTTAGGCTCAAGAGCCAGCTCTCTCCTTTAGCACTYAAGGCTGATGTAGAATAGAATTGAGGGATCGAAAACATAGCAACACAGAAAGCTTTTCAGCTTGAGAATTGGATGCTAAGCTAGTCTGCAGCTTTTTAGGAGACTAAAAGTACCCCAGTGGCACAGCAGAAGATAGCTAATAAATAGGGGAGACACAAAGGAATTTAATCAAAGGATTAAGCAAATTAGAAGTCCTTGTCTAACCTGCCCGGGGTTAAAAAGGTGTCTATGGCACTATACTTGGAATCTTCAATAAAGATGTGATRTATTTTGTCATATGGATTTCTAAGGCATCTGCTTTGCTAGGATAAATAAGCCATCTCTATCTCTCTCAGTCTTCCTATTTTTTTTTCTTTGGATAATGTGGGTTTAAAACATAACCTGTGCTACAGGCATGATCTAGTTTACTGTGAAACAAGAGAAGAATTTAAAATAACAAAAATCCATGGTGGAGTTGGCAGGGTTGTTTTTTTGTTTTTTTTTTTTTTTTTTTGAGGTGTCTCTTGTTCTGTCACTTTAAAGTCTCTAGAAGTCTCACTGCCCCTTTTTTCAGCAGCTACATCCCTACCCATGACTCAACATAGGTGCAGTTCAGGCTTTCACTTCCTTTCCACTTTGCTGCCAGAATTTCAGTTCTTTAGTAAATCATACCACAGTAAATRCACCTTGGCATTGCTGATGGCTTTCCTCAGCCCCTGACAGGTCAARCTTTTGGCTGCAGGCACATCAGATGTTTTCTGTGACATTCATTTCTTTCAAAGTRAGTGAAATTGATAAAAAGTACCATTATTTATCCCAGTAAATAGCAAGTTTACCTCTTCGTCTAGACTTTCCATGTCCCTGTCCAYGATGGTACATGTGTACTTTGAGAAATTCCTGCTGCTCTCCCAGGACAGTTCCATTTTTCTCCAGTTCACATTCACATTCCTAATAGGTGATTCTTGTGTGTCGGCTGAAAGTGTTGCAGCATAAGTTCGGTAAGGATACACTATTGCTTTTGTTGAATGCAGGTTTAATATGACAATTGCCAGTTTCATTGCAAATATCTGATAAGTGAAGGGTTAGACCTTGTTTCCCAGGTTATAGCTCCAAAAACATACTTACACTCCATACATTGGATGTCAGCATGCAAGGGATGAAATAGCATCATAYACCACCAAATCATGCAAATGAGTCCAAGAATATCAAACATATTTCCTTCTCTGGAAAGAGATAATGAAACCTTCAGAAAGAAAAAGAAAAAAAAAAGGAAAAGAAAATCATGATAAAATGTATTTTGGTTTTGCAAAACTAATTTTTTTTAAACATTGTTTACAAAAGCCAAGCAGAGGGTGTGCTTCAGGATGTCTGGCAGGCRCCTCTTCTTTGAAGGAACTGAATATCCATTATTCTGCCTATAACTACACAGTAGTTTGAGATAAAGAGGCCACAGACTTTCATAATGATACATACTCTCACTACATTTAGTGCAGAAACCATGACTTAGAATGACTGTTTTCCCACGTCTCTGTGCTAACTATACCATGAGAAAGTCAGGTTTTCTTGATTTCTGATCCTATGGACCTCACAATGYTGTACTTTGTATTAGTTGCTAGAATGATGATAACACACCAGTGTGTTGGTTGTTGCTGAGCAGTGCTGGCACAGCATCAGGGTTCTCTCTCCAACCCCATCTTACCCATTTTGTAAAACCCAGTAGGATTGGGGTGAGCCAGACGCTGGGAGGGAACATGGCCAGGACAGCTGAACCCAACTGAAAGGGATATTCCACCTCATATGGCATCATGTTCAGCAATAAAAGAAGAAAGATTGGAGAGGGATGAGGTATTTTTTATCCAGGCATTTGACTCCTAAAGGAACTGCTATGTGTACTGAGGCCCCATGGCCCAGGGAGTGGYTGGRTATTGTCTGCTGATGGGAARTAGAGAACAAAGGAGAAGGGGAGTGAGAGAGCGGCTTGGCGGACAGCAGGTGGCCAGCCAAGGCCAGGGCACTACAGTACTTTTTCCTGTTTGTTATCACAAATGGCTCTCYACCTTTCAAACTGCATAACTCCCACTGTTCATATAGATTTGCATCCATCCAGAACAGTCTGCTTCAAATTTCTGCTTGCTTTGTCAGAAACTGAGGAATCAGATGTTGCAGACCACGGTGGCCAATTTAAATTACTAAGGAAGTGTGAGTACCTGCAAAGGGCGATTTCACTTTGATTCATGAGGTGTGGAGGACTGAGCAAAGCTAATCAGACACTGGCATCAGCTCTTGTCAAACAATTCTCATCTTATGTACAATTTTTCTTTTCTCAGAGGAGTTAAAACTCTTTGGAAGATATTTCTCTATTCCCAGCAATTTTTTTTCCTACATGAAGAAGCACCTCTGGTTAAATTTTTGTTTGTTTTAGCATTGCCCAATAGTGCAACTTTGGAGTAGCAATTTTCTTGATCACAGATATTCCTAAGGATAACTCTAAAACTGATATAAATTCTTACAAAACCAGCAAAAATAGAAACATGCAATATTTGTTACTAGTCTGCCCTTCTGTATTAAATTTTATGGTCATTTCAGAATGCTGTTTCAAACTGACTCCACTTGTGGTGAAAGAAAAAAAACCCATCCAGATGTCCAAAGCTAGTTGTCCTGTAGTCTTATATATTTCATGCCACATTCCCTGGAAATTGGCTTGACATGACGTGTCCACTGGGGTCTCCAGGATTCAAGCCAGGCCAGGACACCGTGCTGGGGTTGCCACAGAGACAGATTCTTCWCTGTAACCTGCTTATCACCCATATTTGTAGATCATGATGCTGCAGTGAGGATGTGGCCAAGGCTGCTGGGAAGTGATATTGAAGAATCTCAAGTACAAACAGTAGGGAGGACTGGCCATTAAATGCTCTGGGAGATATGGATCTCAATAATAATTTCAACTTTCCCATGCTCTCAGGAAGCTACCCAGTAATGCACATGAGAACAYTGGGATCTTCTTAATCATATTTTTTTTTCCATTTTGGTCCATCTGTTAAGTCACTCAATATTTTCTCCTTTCTTCCCTCATTTTATGTTCCTTTCCCAGGCATTTGTTTTCCTATTCTCTGGGAACTGCTCACCTTTCCTTTATTGTCTTTGTTTAATTCTTCTTGTCATCTCCATCTGTCTCTTCTTATAACTCCTATGCCTTCAAAATCATCTTTGGATTTCCTACAYATGACAGCAGGCCCATGCTCCAAGTACTCTTCACACTTTTTTATGGAAACACTCATCTGGGACACTGCCATGGGAATTCTCTGCAGCCCTGTCTGTTTAGAGAAATGTTTGTTGGCATCATTGTGTCCACTCTCTGGACATTTCATTGGATGTGCAGTGGGAATAGCAGGGCCTGTAAATGTTCACTTTCTCCATAAGAAATGACCATTTCCATTGACCACAGCACTAAGGGGGTTTGCCTCCTAAAAGATTTGTGTTTCACATTTGACCTACTTTTAAAACAAACCGCACAAGAAAGGATTAGTGTTGCATTGTGTTGTCCCTATCATCCCAGCTGGATGTCCCAACACATTGCCAGGTCCTCTGGCTTTTCTGCCTGCAGGGAAGATGAGAGATGTAGGAACTGTGGGGAGCCCTAAGCCATTTAGGTGGTAACCAAACAAGTGACTCCAGCATCAAATCTTCAGGAATATTTTTTGCCTCCAGGACCTCCACTCTCTCCTAGACTGGTCTTATGCAGACAGGTGTGGTAAAACTTTCTCTGCTGGGAAGAAATCTCAGTATTGAAGGTGCCAGAAGGAACACTTAAACTGATTGTGAGAGCTATTTGGAGGATGAGACCAGAAGAACCATATATATTCTCCAGTAGGCACTATTTCCTCATATTTCATCAAAATAGGAGGTAAAATGGAATCTGGTAATCCCCAAACTGTATATTTTTTTTCCTGCTTTGTTTCTTTCCTTTTCCTCCCCTTGCCAACCTCACAAGGATGTGTCTACCCTGCTGCACAGGGGAACCTGGTTTCCATAATCTTCAACTCTTGGCTCACTCTTTTGTTCTCTCCAGGAGAGTTTGTAAACCCAGTCTATCCACCTTATCAATGTGTCAGAGGGAAAATGCAGTCACATGGACTGTGCTAGTTTTTACAGAAATCATGCATTAAATGCTGACTTAATCTCCATCAGTTTGTGCACTCTTACCCTGTTGAACTGTCTGTTGTTTTTGCTCTTAGACTGAGTGCAGGATGCTACCAGGAAATGTCACCTGAGACCAGGGACTTGCTTGCTTGAGTGGCTCTGGAAAGATTACTCCTGCCCATGACACACTTCCAGRAAATAAACTTTGTATTTTACTCCTAGGGTGATGTGAGTACAAATGGATTCTCTGCAGATATGTGGAGAATATCATACACTTGCTAAGCCTTCCTGGAAGCATTAAAATAGTAATAAAAATCTTACATATCAAGCAATGAAATATTACTGCTGCCTAAATACAATTATTTCATGTTTTTAGATCAGCATTCTGATTTCAGTAGATGAAACAAAATTTGGAGCAGTGAGTGGTATACCACTATTATTCTTCAGAGGGAYCTGTACAGTCTGGAGAAATGGGATGACAAGAATCTCATGAAATTCAGCAAAGGAAGGTGCTGAGACCTGCACCTGAGAAAGAACAAGCTCTGTCACCRGCAGAGGCTGAGATGCACCTGCTGGAAATCAGCTTTGCAGGGACAGCACAGGCTGGATGTGGGACAATAATGTGTCCTTGCAGAACAGATGGCCAAAAGCACCGTGGGCTGCATGAGGCAAAGCACTGCCAGCAGAGCAAGAGAGGTGTTCCTGGAGTGCCAGATCTTGTTCTGGGATCCCCAGAAGAAGAAAGATATGGAGCTACTGGAAAGAGCCCAACAAATAACCACAAAGATGATTAAGAGCTCTGACATGTGAGGAGAGACTGAGAAATCTGGGATTGTTCATTCTGCAAGGTGTTATCCATGTGTACAAATACCTGACTGTGAGGAATGAGAAAGATGGAGCCAGACTCTGCTTGGTGCTGACAAGTGACCGGACAAGAAGCAATGGACAAAAACTGAAATAGTGGAAATTCAATTTAAACACAAGAAAACACCCTTTTACTGTGAGGGAGTCAACCACTTGAATGGGTTTTTCAGGAAAGCTTTGAAATCTCCATTGTTGGAGACAAAGCCCTGAGAACCCTGTTTTAGCTGACCCTGCTCTGAGCAAGGATGGGAATAGGATAATTTCCAGAAGTGCCTTCGAGTCTCAACCATCCAATGATTCTGTGATTTACTTTATTTTTACCCCCAAAGAAATAGAAAACCACATATTTCTAGTTAGATAATTTTATAGAAAGAGTTCCGAAAATAGCATTTCTTTCAGTTATTGAAAAATAGATGTCAGATAAAAAAATGCCAAATAGGAAACAGACGTCATAGACATTTCATGGTCTTCCCTGGAGCTTGCAGAAGCCTTTAGAAATTTTGTGTACACACATTTCTACTTTTAATCAAATAAACTAAAGAATCCTCAAAATTTTCTCTAGAATTTCTTAAACTGGAAGGAAGCTAATCCAGATTTTTTACATGTACAACTATGATTGTACCTAACTTAATCCTTGGCAAACATTTGCATTCTAGAGCAAAAACTCTTCTGTTGCGCAAGAAAATCAACACACAACATAGAGAGACATACCTCCTCTTGAAAAAAGCTCTCTTAATTTGTCTTGTTTGATTTTGGTTCGCAGCAGCAAGGACGCTTTCATGTGTAGTTGTAGTCACATGCAGAAATCATTACGTGTTTTGCTCTGTCAGTGAGTTTTTTTTTTTACCACATGACAGTATTAAGTAACAAATGCTGCAAGTTAGAAATCGGCTCAGTTTATCATTTCCCTTACTGCTTTTGAGCTTCCTTAAATTTTCTGATTGGCAGATGTTAACAACTTCACATGAAGTAGTGGTGCAACTAAATCTTCCTTCCTAGTAGATCAGATGAACTGAACATTAAAAGTTGCAATAGGCAAACACATTATCCAGAAATACATAAATACATAAAGACTCATTAGAATCATAGTATTTGAATATGCTCATAGAAATACCTCTTCTATAAATAAACAGATTTTCATAAGTACTATGTTCTGGAAATAACAGCAGTGTTGTGGGACTAGTCCATGTTTAAAGTGACTGTCTGTATATGCTGATTATGGTTCCTGCACAAGCCCAGCTTCTCCTTTGAGGAGGATAAATCCTTAGCATGTGTATACAAACAGCCAAGAAAGTTCTGTCTTGCATATTTGCTGGCAAAGAAATGCAAGGAAGATATCAGACCCAAATTTCTAAACTTTCTCACTGTCCACATATGGGTTGTTTTTATTTTGTTCATCGTAGGCTACAATATTATGATTTAGGTGCAAAGTGTCTGAATGCAGAAATGAAAAGAAAATATCCACAGCATTTACTGGATAACATAATGTCACATTCACAAAAATCTTTGCAGTTGTATAAATATGAAAGCCTAAGACATATTGTTGAATTTCCAGGAACTTCAGATGTGGCTCTGTGTCATGCTGARTGTTGGCCACTTCCCCACTTGTTTTACATGACATCTAACATGCAGTTATGTAATCTGCATGTAATAGATTTTTTTTATTATTTCCTGCTGTTCTTGGATGCTTGTAGCAAGAGTGATTTCAGTTAACCCCTACCTTCCACTCCCAACACAGGCACAATAGCAGGAAGCTGAAGAATACCCCAGGCTTCTCAGGAGTCAGGGAGGTTCCTTAGTAGTCAGTCTGTTAAAGGAAGAACTATTCTTAGCCCTGCTATAATGGAACCAAATTGTAGGGTGCGTGTGTTGTTTGGTTGTTTT
>NW_026623897.1:284592-291433 GCF_030028575.1 Malurus melanocephalus | reverse complement strand
CTCAGATCCACCAATAGCAGCAACTTCACAGACTTTTGAAATTTTAAATGTCTTTTCTTTTGGGTCCACACTGCTCAGTCTTGCCTACCTTTACCCAGTGATTCCCACCAGAAGGACATGCTGATATTATTTTCTGTTTTAAAACTCTGGGTGAAAAAAAAATCCTAGGCAAGTGAAATGAGTTACAGTTTAGTCATAGCACGTGAGGCAGGGGTCAGCTGCAAAATTTTATCTCTAGAACCATCTGCTAGTACTGGCTCGGTCCTCGTTAGCTTTTTCATTTCCCTGAGATCAGGACAGGCATGTTTCAGATCTTTTACACATGAAAGAACTCAATTTACCTATTCTATGTAGCCTAAAAACAACACAGCTAGTGTATATGTTGTCACACTTCAACGTGATTTGAAATTGTCTGTTCAGCAAATATGCTCTATTTGGGTGCCACCACCCACCTCAGTGACCACTGCCCCSTTGAGTTACTTTTCTAAAGCACCATCCTTCTGTGTCACAGGTATTTGTGATACAAAGTGTGTGTCGGCGTGCCTGAATAACTTTGATGAAGGGATTTGCTATTGTGGTGGCATGTCTGGTGAGGTTCTAGGTATGTAAGATGGTATTTGAGTGTCACCTGACCAGTACCTTCAGACTGCCCAAACAGTGGCTGAATTAGTTTAACTGATCTATTAATAAGCCATATGAASAGTGGCTGAGGAAGCTGGGGCTGTTTAATCTGGGGAAGAGAAGGCTCTTCCCCAGAGACCTAAGGGGAGACCTTATCTCTCTCTACAGCCACCTGACAGGAACTTGTGGCCATGTGGGGGCCAGCCTCTTCTCCCAGGCAACTGTAGGACAGAGAACATAGCCTCAAGCTGCACCAGGGAAGGTTAAGGCTGAACATCAGGAGGAGTTTTTTCCGCTGGAAGAGTTGTCAGGCACTGGAATTRGTGGAGTCACCATCCCTGGAAGTGTTCCAGAAAAGAGTGAATGTGGCACTTAGTTTCCTGGCTGAGTTGAAAAGCCATGTGTTGGTATTTGGTGTTTGGTCAAGAKCTGGMCTCAATGATATTAGAGGTCTTTTCCAACATTAATCATTCTGTGATTCAATGATTTTAAACTRTAGCCTGGATTAATTAATCAGGGCTGTCTGTAACACCTTTCCTGACTCAGTTAAGTATGTTATTCCTTTCCAGGAGAAAACAGGAAACAAATGAGGAGTTTGTTTAGGTTCTATTTAACAAGGCCATAATGCCATCTCTTGAGTGCCTTGATACTGTCTCTGTTATATTTTACTGTTCCTTTCCATACAGCAAGCCACAGAATGGTTGTTCACAGCTCATGGTTTTGGTGGCCTGGAGCCAAACTATGCCTCTCTCTGGCAATTTTGCCCAAGAGGAAAGTTACTGTGCAAGGTTATATAAACCAGTGCAGTCTATTACAACCCCGTCACTGTTTTAGTGAGTTACTGTGAACATTTCCACCCTCACCATTGCTGCATATTGGGGAAAACACAAACATGGTTCACAAATGTGTCCAGCATGAATTCAGCCTGCTTAAGGAATTTGCTTTGCTGCTCTGATCTGACGCAAAAAGGTGAGTCAGGTGAGTCTTTGACCAAAAGGCAATGATTAACTGTGTCAAAGGCAGAGGGTGTGCCAAGAGATGTTTGTGTTCAGCTACAGTACAAGCTGCAGAAAGCACAGCCCTGGAAGGCTCCCCAGCACTGGAACGTGTCCAGGAACAACTGTTCCCAGCATTAGTTTGGCCAGGATTTACAAGCAATGTCCTGAACAGTTCCTGGACATAGTCCAGAGGTTAGCTCGGGCCAGGGCTAATTTCTAAAGGTAGTTTGCATGTATCCACCTTACTAAGAGGTTTAAAAAAGTGTATCTAAACTCTTCCATGGCAATTGGCCTCTCTGAAAGAAACTAGTTCTGGAAATGTTTAGTCTAATAATCAAATGACTAGTATCACTATGAAACTAGCCTGATAATCAAATAGCAATGTTCAAATGTCTAGTGWAAAAATCTGAGCCAATCTCATTTTTTTGGTTGTCCACGTGTATTTGAAGAGCTCCAAAGAATCTTCTTGTGTGAACTGATCCATTTTTGACAGTAGAACAATGAAGTTTAGGAATCAGAAGTTTTTTATTACATTCAGGTCAATAAATTAATTATTAATCTTTTTAATATGAGACAAAAATACCAATTATTTTCCCTAAAGATTAAAATGCAAATAAAACTTCTTTAATGAAATGTTTCAATCATATTTACAAAATAGAAGATATCTAATAAGTTAAAGTTAGCCAGAACTAAAAGCAAATACCATGGTATTAAAAAAGATTACATGTGAGGTATCATTCTTTTTTGGTTACATCACTGTTTTCTAAAAGTGTTGAAAAAGAAGGAAGTGAAGAAAGCCTATTTATTATTCAGGACTTTTCACAGGAATATACAGTAGTCTAAGAATTGCACTTGCAGACTCCTCCATTTTTCTTGGTTATCTTGTGATGTCAGCAACTAATATTATCTCTTCATTTTCAGATGTTATTGACTGAGTTTTGCTCTCCATTAYCTGAAAGAAAAATACAAACTTTCATCAGTTTTATGCATGGTGTTAGGGAAGCCTCTACTTATGCACAATTCTGAGAGTGTTTCACCTTTTTGCTCAGTGTGACCACCACAGTCTGTCCTCTTTCCTTACAAAACCCTATTTTGAACTGTTTTCTGTGTCACGTTGCTTTCTGTCCTACATGTGTAACTTGCTGGTGGGTAAGCTGAAGAGGTGTGCACCTGAAGGGACTCGAGGTCCTTGTAATAAGTTCCTTATCATTTAAAAATTCATCCAGTAGAGTTTTGTGTGTATTTCACATATTTAATATAGAAATAGAAAGAGAACATACCTCTGGGTTTGCATCAGACAGTGTAAAAAAAGCGTTTTTTGGTCCTGGGATTTGTGGAAATGCTGCTTTCCAACAGCCAGTCCTGGAAATCAAAATGTATTGAATAAAAAATTAAAGTTGAATAACCTTATTGTGACACAACCACTGCACCCTTGAACCAGCGCTTATTTTCCTCTTCAGTCTTAAAAGTGAATTGAAAAATATACATCATCTCAACACAGAATGAATACATATCAGGAAAACTATTAATTTGGATGGTATTAGATTCATTTTTGATTAAAGATTTACTAGTAGTGAATTTCCTTCTTTGAAAGAAAAAAGAATTTGTCCGGCTTTTTCACTACAAATAATGAAAAGTGAGGGTAAAGATTTTAATAAGTTGACAGAGAAGTATCTTCTCTGAATTACTGTGTATTTCTATGAAAGCTACATCATGTAGTAGAATATCCTTTTTCTTTCCATTTTTGTTTCACTTATGCAGTTTATTTTATCAATCCTACAGAGACATCTCTTTCTGGTATTTAAGAACTTCAGATGTTACACATACCCATACAAATTAAAAAAARAAAAAWGCATAAATYAAGTTTACCTTTTGCAGAACAAAATTGTGACAATTGACATTGAGAGTGTCACAATTGCTACCACAAGTAAAATCCATACTGAAGAAGATATAATTTCTTCATTTCCTGAAAGAGAAACATTTATTTATTAATTATTATTGTTGTTATTTATTATTATCATTATCATTATCATTATCATTATCATTATCATTATCATTGTTATTATTATTTAGAAGTACAGAATCATAGAACAGTTTGGGTTAGAAGTGACCTTTAAAGATCATCTAATTCCAGCCACTCTGCCATGGACAGGGATGCTTTCCATTAGACCAGGCTGCTCAGAGCCCCAACCTGGCTTTGAGCTCTGCCAGGGATGGGGCATYCACAACCTCTCTGGGCAGCATGTGCCAGTGCCTCAACACCCTCATAGTGAAGAATTTCTTCCTAAAATCGAATTTAAATCTACACTCTTTCAGTTAGAAGCCATTCCCCCTTGAACTATCACTACATGCCCTTGCACAAAGTCCTTCTCCATTTCTCTTGTAGCCCCTTTATGTACTGAAGGACTGCAACAAGATGTCTTTGGAGCCTTCTCTTTTCCAGGTTGAACAACCCGAACTCTCTCAGATTATGAGACTCTCTCAGATTCTCTCACCCTGCTGGCCACTCTGTTTTTCATGCAGCCCAGGGCATGTTTGGCTTTCTGGGCTGCAAATGCACATTGCTGGGTCATTCCCAGCCCCTCCTCCACCAGCATCTCCAAGTCCTTCTCAGCAGAACTGCTGTCAATTCCTTCATCCCCCTGTATTGATACCAGGGGTTGTCCTGACCCAGCTGCACCTTGAACATGGTCTTGTTGAACTTCATACTGTGTCAAACACCTCCTGCGATGACTGTGGTGAATGTCAGTCTGAAAGGTTTTGCTTGGTGTAAAAATGAATTCTGTAATTTATCACCTTAGCAGAAACATCCAATGAGAAGAATTATTGTTCCTATTTGTCCACCCCTTGCAGTAAGCAGGACAGCATTTCAGCTGCAAATGCGTAACTTTTTAATGTTATTTCCAGTCTTAGAATACTAAGAAATCTATTAAGTCTCTTCCTACTTTTCTCTGTAGGGTGGTGTGAAGCAAAAGATTTGCCAACCTTTTGTACATCTGTGTGTGCATAGGTGTGCGGCAATTTGTGAGGTAGACAGGACATCACTGKGGGAAGAGCAGCCCAGGGCATGGATTTGTTCTTACCAAACTCAACAGGTGCACTCCACTGCCCCCAGGATGGGTTCACCAGGCAGGCACTGCCAGMTGCTCTCATTTTCAAGAGATGTTTCTTTCTTGTATTGGATCTTGGAAATGTGTGGYTATTTCCCCCTTCCTAAACAAAACAGAAAATCGAGATGCTTTTCTTTGTTCCATGCCTAGGTATCAACAATATGTGTCATTTACCAGTGAAACTTTTAAGAGACTATGAAAGCATTGCCTTTTAAATAAGACTCTTCTAGAGCAAAAAAAGAAAATACAATTTTCACAGTTGACAATGTAATAAACATGCATTGCTGATTAATAGAACAAACAGACTCACTTGTATAGAAGTATAGATGGGTTTTCCTTTAGGACTATCCTGTAAATTGAGAGGGGAAAAAAAAAAGCAGGTAACTTCATTTTTATCATCGGATGTTTTATGTTTCAATAATAATTAGTTTTTATCTACTGTCCCATTTTYCTGCATTATTTCTTATCTACTTCATGGTTTGTTCAGAAGAACTAATGATTTCTCTAACATTTAATACCTAATACCTAATTCATCTATGATGCCAAGTTTATATAGTAATTAATTCTGCTAGGGAAAGATATTTATTTTTCTTGTCATTGCAGTTGAGATATAAACTTTATTTCAGATGAGTAATAAACTGAAACCCAAACCAGACCTGAATGAAAACTATAAATTTATTCTTACACACACCAGGAAAAAAAGAAAGTAAAAAATCTGTGAAATAAACCTTTTAATTTGCATCTAATGTTTTAATTTTACAATAAATGTCACTGTACATAATTGCAAATATTGTGTAAATATTGTTGATTTTTCTTTTAGATGAAAATATTTGGGAATGGCATAGATTCACAGACTTTTTAGACTGCCTTCCACAATATTTTTGGTAGAATAAAATTAGCTCATCTTTTCTGAATAGCCCTAGTAAGTACCATGTACTGTAGTGACCACACACAACTATTGACTGCAGACTATATCGTCTCCCTTATACTGGTTATGTATTTTTCTAATTATTTTGCAATACACCATTTAAAAACAAAATTCAATTAATCCAGACTTATTTTATCAAATAAATGCATGCTCATGTGGCCTTTGAACATGAAGCTGTTCAGCCTGGAGAAGAAAAGGCTCTGGGGARAGCTTAMAGCACCTTCCAGTACCTAAAGRGTCMWRCAGGGAGGCTGGAGAGGAACTTTTTACRAGGGTGAGTATTAATAGCATGTGGGGATTGGCCTTAAACTGAAGGAGGGGAGGTTTAGATCAGACATTAGGAAGAAATTCTTTACTGCTCTGGGCAAGGCACTGGCACAGCCTGCAGAGAAGCTGTGGATGCCCCATCCCTGGGAATGGTCAAGGCCAGGATGGGGTTCTGAGTGACTCAGTCTAGTGAAAGGTGTCCCTGCCACAGCAGGGGGATTGAATTGGATGGTCTTTGAGATGGCTTCCAATCAAACCGTTATAAGATTCTATAAATCAAGCTGCTYTCCAGGACACCTTCTGGTATCTGCAATCAAGCTGAATGACACATAGGGATTAATCTATGAGAGATATCTGGCCAATTAACATATTGTTCATCTTTATAGGGCCGAGGGTAACCTGGAATTTTTCAAGGGTGATTAYAGAGCACTGGGGGGATGGTGAAGGACAGGAAGTCCAAATGGTGTCTCCTCAGGCCTTCCAGTGAGTGGGAAAGGCTTGAGCAGAATTGCAGTCATCCAGCAGGTCAATAACTGTCTGAATAACTGCTGTCACAGGCAGGGCTTTGTCTTTTAYGGCCTTGGGATCCTTTTTGAGAAATGGGAGCTAATGTGCAAGCATGGGATGCATCTCACCAAAGAGGTCATTGTGCCCTTGCAAACAGGCCTGGTCATCCTACTGTGGATAAAGGAGTGCCTTGAGAGCTCTGTCTTGGGATAAATAACAAACCAGCAAGAGAACTTGTGTGTAGACATCAGAGGACAGCAGAGGTGTTAATGTAGTAGGTGCTTGTTCCAGATCTCACAATCTAGAAAAGGAAGCAGATGAGACCCTCCACAGGAAACCTCAAAGTCACAGGCCCTGGTAATAAAGGGAAAGTGCCCTGGAGGGCCAAGCAACTGGTTGATCTACAAGGA